>NC_056733.1:1499625535-1499828035 GCF_019279795.1 Protopterus annectens | reverse complement strand
AGTTGGAGAATAAACTGTCACCTGCATTGTTGTTAGGCTTGGTAATATTAATCAGAAGTTTATTAGAAGAACGTAGTTGTTTCAGGTTGTTGTATGGAGAAATAAGGCTAGAAAGTATTGGTGTGTTGGTTGGCTGATATAGAATCTTATAAGCAATTAAGATCTGTTGAAGTACAAGTTGGTTAAGAAGTTCAATCCAGCCTAGTTCTTTTAGGTTCAAGCAGTGATGAGTTCGAAAAGGAGATCCAACAGCGAATCGAGCTATGTTATGATAGGATGTTTCTAGTTTCTTCATATTGTTTTTGGAAAGATTAGTGTAAATGGGGGAAGCATAGAGAAGAGTGGAGATTAGGTGAGATCTAGCAATGGTGGACCTTGCTGTAGGTGTTAGGAAAGGTTTGATTCTGTAAAGGGATCCTATTTTTTTATTAGCTAATTTTATGGTGTTATTGATGTGAGAGTCGAAGTTGAGGTTATTATCAATAGTTATTCCTAATAGTTTTGTGGTCAAGTCAGGAGAGATGAGCATTCTGTCAGTGGACGTAAGAGTAAAGTAAGGTGGAGTAGATTTAGGAGTAGGTGAAAAAAGTAATAGTTTGGTTTTCTTGGGGTTGAGGAGTAGACAGTGGTAAGAGAACCATTGTTCTACAGCGTTAAAAGCTTTTTGAGTAAGTGACTGGAGTTCTGTTTGAGAGTTAGCAGTACAGATTATAGTTGAGTCGTCTGCATATTGTATACGGGTAGTATATGGGATAGCAGATTGAAGGTCATTAATAAAGATTGAAAATAGTAAAGGGCCTAGGATAGAGCCTTGAGGTATGCCTAAGGAGATAGGTAGAAGATTAGAAAGTGAATTTTTCCAAAGTACTGTCTGCTGAAGATTTTCTAGGTAAGATGCAAACCAGGACAAGGCAAGATGATCAAGAGCCAGAGATTTTAGAATATGTAGTAAAAGTTTATGGTTCACCATATCAAAAGCTTTGGATAGGTCGATGAAGACCGAGGATGATAGATAGTTTTTGTTACGGTTAATGTTAATGGAGTTAGTGAAGGAGAGTAAAGCAGTAGTGGTACTGTGTGAGGGTCTGAAACCATGCTGACAGTTAGAAAATAGGTTGTTGTTGAGAAGGTGATTTAGTATTTGTTTATGAATAAATTTTTCCATGATTTTTGCGATTGGTGAGAGGAGAGCTATTGGACGAAAGTTAGAAAAATCATTAGAGTTTCCCCCTTTATGTAGTGGGATGATATGAGATATTTTCCAGATAGAGGGGAAGATTCCTTCCTTTATAGATCTATTAATCAGGATGGAAATAGGGTAGGCTAAGGCTTTGGCACCTACCTGTAGGAATTCTGCAGACAGTTTGTCTGCAGAGGGAGTGGTAGGTTTTAACTTTAGGAGCAGTGATGTGATAAAGGAGGTAGAGACTGGTTGTAAGTGGAGGATAGGAGGTGGATTTGATGTGGATGGAAGTAGATTAGAGGTATCAGGAGATAGATGACTAGCAAGTGTTTGGATAGTATTCGTGAAGAACGAGTTGAAGTCATTTGCTGTTTGTTTAGGGTTCTCTGGGTTAGAGTCCTGGGGATTAGGTATAATGGAATGACCTGGAGACAGAAAATTATTAATACTGGCCCAGAATTTTTTAGGTTCCTTATTAGTGATGTTCTGCAGCTGAAGGTAATAGTTTTTTTTGTCAGTCAGGATAGCTCTTTTAGTGCTGTTTCTAAGCTCTCTAAAGTTTTGGCGATCAGTTAGATTTTTAGTGGTACGCCATTTAGACCATGATTTATTTCTAAGAATGATTTTATGCCTAGTATTATTAGTTAGCCAGGGTGCTACTTTTGTTTTGGTTCTGATGGTACGAGTTGGGGCATGTTAGTCTAGAATTGATAAGAATGTAGAGTTAAAGTATTCTACTGCTTCATTAAGGGGAAGATATTTCAGTGAGGACCAATTACAATATTTTAGATCAGCTAGAAAATGTTCAGAGTTAAAAGTCTTTTTTGTTCTTAGTGTTCTAAGTGTGGCAGGTAAGGTTAGGTTGATTTTGTTTCTAATGACATAAGTTAAAGAATGGTCACTTAGATCATCTGGAAGGGTACCGGACTGGTAGGTTTGTTGGGGGGTATTAATCAGAATCCAGTCTAGGATAGATTCATGGTTATTGGATTTATCAGTTTTGGTTGGACAGTTAATGAATTGAGAGAAGCCATATAGGTTTATGTGGGATATAGGGTTTATACTATTAAAAGAATTCCAATCAATGTTAAAGTCACCTAGAACTAGTGTTTCTTGGGGGAGGTTGTTTGACAGCAAGCTAAGGATGCATTCTAAAGTGTTAGTGTTATTTCCTGGGGGGAGATATACACAAATTATGTTAATAGCTTTATTAGGGTTGATTTGAAGTTTTGAGCTGATTACTTCTGCGTTATTGTCTTGAGGAAGGTTAAGATTTATTATACTAATTTGTAGTTGTGCTTTGTACAGAATTGCTACTCCACCTCCCTTTTTGGTTTTACGGTCCAGTCTAAAGATATTATACCCAGGAGGGGTAATTTCATTATCCTTAATGGTAGGTTTTAGCCAAGTTTCTGATAAACATAAGATATCAAAATGGTGAACATCTAAAAGGGCATGGAGTTGAGAGATTTTGTTACAAATGCTTTGTATATTAAGATAAGCTATAGTAAGAGAGTTGGTATAAGTGTTTGATGATATAGGAGAAGCTTTGTCTTGTTTAATGTAACTATTAGTGTTTGTGCTATGTGGGCCAGGGTTAGGGTGAATGTCCCCATCCAATAGTGATTGGAGAAATAAGAAATATTGGAGCTGGGATTGTTTATGTAAGATGTCAATATATTTTTTATTTTTTTGTTTGCTTAGCTTAAAGTAAGCAAGTTTGTTGTGTTTGGGAGATGCGTAGTTAGGTTTGGTAGTAAGATTTAAGGTGGCTGGTGTAAAAGGTGAGATAGGTGTAGAGGTATGCTTAGAGGGAAGCACCAGAGTAGAGAGGAGTGGGTGTTCATAGGAGGTTAGGAGATAAGTAATCACAAGAGGAGGTAAGAGTGTTAAACAGATAGTTATTTGAAAGTATATTGGGAGAGATAATGTCCACATTGTGCAAGTTAGGGAAATTAACAGAGATAAATAAAAATAGAAGGAAGAAGAAAGCAAAGTAGTGTTAAGACTTTAAGAGATAGTGTGGAGGAGGGTTTTGAAAAAGCTGGGTGTGGTATGAGATGAGAGGGAGGGGTTGGCAAAAGAGGAGATTATGCCTGATTGGTTAGCGGTGTGTCTACTTGAGGTATAAAAGTAGGACTACTGGGGGCAGGTGGGAATTGGGGGCAGGGTAGGGGAGCGGAGTGAGCCCGTAGGGCGAATGGAGCGGGAAGAGCCCAGAGAAGGAGAAAGTGTGGTGAAAAAACAATCAGTAAAGAGAGAGAGCAGAAGGTAAGTTTGCTAAGATGTGTAGTAGGTTGAGAGATAGTCAGAGAAGTACAGTTGTGGGTATGGATATGGAGGGATTACAGTAGGAGAGGATAGTAGGTTATGAGAAGGATTGAGATGGGTGTTAGCTAAGTGGAAGACAAAATGTGGATAGGCAGTCCAATGAGAGATAGTAGGGGAGAGGGTAGCAGAAGAGGAGCAATGGAGCAAGGTAGGTGAGATGAGGAGGAGAGTGGCAGGAGTATCAGGGACAGTAGGAAGATTATGGAGTGCCAGTTGGTGGGCAGTTAGCTAGAAGAAACACAGTCGTAATATCCAGTAAGAGGGAGGCAGTTGAAAGTGAGACAGTAAAAGTATAGAAATATATAGGGAGGGGAGGGTTGTTCACAGGACACCAAAGGGGTGGATAGGGGAGTATTGGCTGCAGGCTATCCTGGCAGGGAGGCACACTGCGACCTACCAGTAGGTATCTACTACCTGAAAGTATTACAAGGTTAGGAATAACACATACTTCCAAGACAAGTTCCTTGCTGGGAGACGAAGGGAGTTTAATACTTTATTAAGAATGTCCTTGGTAGAGTTTTCTTTTTTGTGGCCTTCCTCTTGCTTCCTTACTGGCAGCAACAACAAAAAAAGCTGACATTATTCAGCTTTACCACCCAAAGATTCTCAAGTGTCTTAATAGCCACTTCAGCATCACTCAGTGATGCATAATGCAACTTTACTAAACACCAATCTCTTTCAGGAAAAAAAAGATGGTGAATCAAACATAACTCACCCAGCTTCATCTTAGGTAGCAGGCCCAATGGCGATATCTTGCAGAACTCAAATGTCGTAATGAGACTTGATCCTTTACCCGACCTGCCTGAATTTCCTTATGTAACAGGACTTGCACTACTGCTTCCCATCCTATCACAGACTGCAAGTTACAATCTGCCTTGCCTGAGCCCCTCATCTTAGGTTGAATTGAAACTCCATTGCAAAGCCCACTAACAACTATCCAGCTGTAATCTGATGTAGTTACCTTTCAGCTGCAACCACAATACTTCTGCATTAATAAGGCACTTAGATGACTGATCAATTGGCCTCTACATGAAAGGGCAGTGCTCCCATGGGATCCTAACCATCACTCAACTCCTCACGTTGGAATTTTTTATGTAGTTAGTGAACCGTGGCCTACATGACCACTTCATTTGTACCATCTTTGCACCCGACCATAATATGAGCATTTATGTAAAACCCTACATACTGACCACACACATATCTCCTTGTTAAAAGCCTAGTGAACTTTCAGACCATCACCCACTCCTTTTTTGACCTCCCTTTTGTCTCTACTCCTGCTTTATTGATCATTGTCCCTAGTCAGGTATCCACAAGCATGCTTTCCCACCTTAATGACTTATACATAGTCTTCAGTTACCTAAATCTTTGATCATACCAGATTCAAGCACTGTCGCCCCACAACCTCTGCACCTCCCTGATTGTCAAAAAATATGATAGCAGCAGCCTACTCTGGCAGCTCCTTCTCTGTAATCACCACCATGAAATATATAAACTCCAGAGTCTAATTATCCCAAGTCCTAGCCCTAAACTGAACCAGAGACTACCTCCCTAAGACAGCCAAAGCCACTGTCAAACTTGAATGCTGTGGATTCAGCCCCCACTATTCTTTGAGCCCCATCCAAATCCAATAGCTCAAAACATCTACAAGCTCCCTCCATCATATTTTCTCTTTCATTGATATTGAAATGTGTGTCAAAATGAAAGCACATTATTCCCTGGCCATCCTTGACAGATCATTTTGTGGCTCTTCCATAGTCACTTTGGACAACAAGCCAACATCCACCTTCATGCCTGTCTAGCCCACCAGAAGCTATAATACACTACCTGTAGCACATGCTGTAATCTCACCAAGGCTGACCTGAGGGCATCTAACTGACCTGTCATTGTACGTGCTTCCTAGCTGCATTTCCTCTCAACAATTTCTGCAAGTGTAGCCTGCCCTCAGCATCTAGCTACTGCAGCAGTGCCCTCAAGTAAACATTTACCATTTGATTGTTACCCATATCACAACCACCAGTATCAACAGCCGTGTTAACTGCAGTGGGCTGAGATACCACTGTGTCACCCTGTATAACACTGCTTTGTCTTCTGAGACCTCTAACAGCCCTCTGAGACATTTTAAAAGCTGTGCTGTTGTTGTAATCTTTTACAATTACAGCCTCTGGCCTGGTTTACATCATCATACACTACATTGACCATTAATGGTCAACATTCAAAAAGCTGAAAAAAAAGAAACAATGTTTCATATAGTGGTCAAGGCTCCCTGCACCCTCACTTTGGGGGTTGTACCCCCACACCCCTCTGTTAATTATATATTCATATATACCAACTATGACATCACAAAACAATGGAGAATGGGCAAAAATCCCACTCCCATTGTGTAGTGACCCCCCCCCCCAAATCAAATACTGGCATCTCGTGATGAACAAGCAGTTTGATAAAACAAGCTTCCTTCCCAGATTTTCACTGTGCCAAATGTGCATATAGATAACTATACAGATATATAGATAGATATTTTATATAGGTATTTATATATGCATTTATTGAATGGCACAGTGGTGCAGCAGTAGTGTTGTCGCCTCACAGCAAGAGGTTCTCTGGTTTGATTCTCGGATGAAGTGCCTTCTGTGTAGAGTCTGCATGTCCTCCCTGCATTGTTGTGGGTTTTCTTTGGTTCCCTCCCATGTTACAAAGACATGCATCTGGAGCATTTCTCCCTGGGCCTCCACTGAAAATTGTCTTCATTCAAGTCGGACTTTCCTGGTAAACAAATATTAAATAAATTTAACCCCCTAAAGCGGAAACATAGCAATATAATTCACGCTGCAGGCTCCTGGTCCTTTACTGAGCCTGTTAATGTCTCTCATTATAATATCTATTATATTATAATACCAAATAGCTTATCCCAGCTATTACCTCACAACAGTAGAGAGATACACCCCCTTCTTGTCACACATGCAGCTCATTGACAACCCGATACTTCTCCTCCTTAACTGCCCTTCCCCTGCTTTAAAGAACATGCAGAGTAATGTTGTTTTGTTGCTTATAAAAACAGCATTTTGTTCTCTACCTGCTTTGATGCCTTACTTGAATTTCCCACAACTCAGCAACATTCAATTCTATACCTGCCCGAATGCATAATTTAAATAATAATAATAATAATAATAATAATAATAATAATAACACAACTCCAGATTTCTCCTCTGGGACAACATTGCTGCCCAGCAGCACAAACACCTTTGTAGTATTTGGCTGATGCTTATCAGCATAGGTTGTGTAGACGTCACCTTATCTTCTGTGCATGACACACATTATAAGGACAGCCCTCAGCTACACTTCTTAAACAAGGCTAGTGTACACAGTATGCTATGATAAAGACACTTGATCCACCATCTGGCAGATCAGATGGGCTACAAGAATGCTGCCCAGCAAAGAAAAGATGCCCACTAGTGTGCCTTGGTAAGACAGCCTATCCTTTGCTTTGCTTTCACCTTCAGCAACCCCTTCAAGCCTGCTAGTTCATAGCCTCACTCTAAGAACTTCTACCTACAACTTATACTTAAGGGATACCCTGCAAAGGAAGGGGAAGACTCCAATGACTGGAGAGTTCTCCTGCCAATCTCCCTCCACCCCACCACTAGCCATACCCTGCTCACAGAGACAACTGCTAACCAATAAGAAAATGCACCACCCATGGGAGTTAACCTACAGATCCCATTTTTGTTAACACAGGGCACTTATCTCACTAATCTTAGCCACTGCAACACAAATGCAACTACAGACCCTGCCATACATGAATAATTATTGCAAGATTACTTACCTCCAACAGCCTTAAACAACCTACTCACCTTACAAGCACTGCCAATACCCACGTCAATCACTTGGATGCATACCTAAAAAGAGACTTTCCTTCTGCAAAACCCAGCAACAAAAGGCCAGAATTGTCCACTCTCTTCCTTTAAATATCCCCAGTCTGTCCTCCCTTTATCCTAACTACCTACCTCATATCCTGTCCCCATGACATCTTCTGCACTCCCATAACCCTCCTTAAACACCATCTTACATTCCCAATACTGTTTCTTTTACTATCTATGCATACTACATACATCTAAGCATAAGCATAAGTCCCACTTTGCGAGGGACAGTCCCTCTTTAGGCAGTTGTGTCCTGACCAAAAATATTAAAAATGGTAAATGTCCTGAGATTGTAGGACAGAATTATGTCCCATATTTCATGTAATATTTGCATAAAATAGTTATTTCTGTATGTAAAATACCTAAATGTTACAAGAAACAGAATAAGCAACTAAACTGCTACAAGAATAAGCTTTCATTTAGGCAAAAAAGTAAAGTTCTATCCTTTGTACTGACCTTGGGTATGTGTCGGCCTATAAAATCTGATGTGTGTCCCGAAAATGTCCCACTTTGGCCATTTCAAAAGGTGGCAACCCTACCAGGCAGGTGTTCACAGAAATAAATGCCTGCCTGCCTAGAAGCTAAAACTTAATTTCTACTACCCATGCATCTGTCATGAATTTCCTCTTCCTCATATGCCTATCCTTTTTATCCTTGTGTAGAGCAAGCAAACATTGTTCCTATGAAGTGCAACCTCTATGCTACCTTCTAATGAACTACAGCTCCACTATTGTAAGATTTACCCCATGCACTTTCCCTTACTGCTTTTGTGTCTTACCTTTGGTAGTACCTTACTTAAAGAAAATCATCAGTCTTACCCATGTCCAGCTCTTTTTGTGATTAATAGTAAACTGATGCATTTTGTTCCTCTGCCATTAACAGAAAGAGCTGCTCCAATTCTCTGTTGTTCCATATTTTGATAGTTATTTTCCTTTCTTATCACCTTCATAAAGTACACTATTGGCCTGAATAGGAATTTAGAAATGCTAACTATTTAGCAGATTTATAAATGATATCCACCTTTTGACTATTCTGTTAGCGGTATATTTACCCAGTACTGGCTAATTCTCTGTGAATGGATTATTTCCTCTTTCTTAAGTATTACACATTTTGCCTTAATTATCCATTTCTTTTTTATTTTAAGTTGTGACCCCAGATATAGAGTTCAATATTTCTTATATTTAAGTCGTTTGTGAAAGGTACTTTTGGTATGCCACATCTCTTACATTATCAATCTCATAAAATATCTCAGCCTTTACGGTAACATCCTGATGGCAGTACAGCATGGTGAATTTATAAAAACTTTGACTTAGTGGGTGAGATCTCTTCTTTATTCATTTGTCTATTTGTGTATAGAAGATATTTGACAATTCCTTTTTACTACTTTCCAGTTCTGTGGTTACTTTTGCCAAGCTTGTAATGTAAGTAAATGAATGATTTCAATAATACTGTTCCATATGTTTAACATATCCAGTGGACATTTTACTTTCAATTTCTGGGTTACATTTGATTTTGTTTAAGTAAAATATGAATCACAAGTTTTAAGTCAGAGAGAGTATCCCGGTAGTGCAATGTTGTAATGCCTTTCACACCTTTAGACCAGCTACTGCACAGGAGGGAAATAAAGGTGGGGGAGTCTCAATATATATTAAAAACAACCTCACCTCCAGATTAGATAAAGTGTATGACCCACTGGAACTTATACACGTGCAACTCACCATAAACAGAGTCTTGTACCTTATCCTTGCAACTTGTAGGTCCCTCTCCATGTCCCAAGAAAACTACCTAGCTCAATGTACTAGAGTCCTTCACAATTCAGCCCAATATTATCTTCATTGGGGATCTCAACTACCCCTCTATAGATTGGGAATCCTACATCACTTCTAATGCACAAGCCCAGTGATTCCTAAACTTTGTTACTAGCAACATCCTGGAACAGTTGGTCCATTCTCCATCCAGTGGTACAAACATGAACAGGACATATAACTGCAAGGAACATGAGCAACCTTTTTTTAAGGCCCCTTCTTATTTATTTCTTCACACTTTGTTGGTGGCAGGCTAGTCCAGTTCCCTATTAGAACCGTAAAGGTCCACTTACGCAAATATGAAAATGTCAACACATATTCAGCGAACCATGAAAACATTGATAGTTCTGAAAATGTCGAATCGTCATAGTTGGCCCTTCTGCAGTATAGCTCCTTAAGGTAAATGTGCGATAGTTACGGACCTTAGGGTTAGGGTGCGGGTTAAGGTAAGTGCAGAGATAGTAATGTATGCAAGGTTTAGTGTAGGGTTAGAAGTAGGGTTTTGTTTAGTGTATAAATGTGGTTTATTTATTTTGTTTGGGTAGGTAGTATGTAGCGGGTGGTGGGGTTGGCTAACTATGATGATTCGAGATTTTGAATTTCACGGTTTAGAGCATTCTGTGTTTTTGCAGTTCACGCAATATGTGTTACTGTTTTTGTATTCACTGAAAAGGTCTTTTGTGCTTATAATATAGACCTGATTAGTCCTACTAGGCCCGTGGCCTCTTTTTAGGGGAGGCCTGAGGTCGCATTCATACTGACTATGGGAAATTTGTCCAGAACTCTGGTGAACTTCCTCAACTCTTTTTGATAAGTGCTGTGAGATCTTTTACATCCACCTGAGCTACAACTAACTTAGGCAGATGGAGCCTCAGCTTACCATCTCATCCAAAGGACAGCAGACTCAGGAGTTCAGCACCACATGTAATCTGCACTGCAGTGTCAGTATTTGGAAAGATCAGTTACTTAGTCCATGGCCTTCTGCACCAAAGGCAGGTGTGCTGCCTGTTAAGCTACTGAGAATACTCTCAAGCACTCTATCTCATATTAATATGTGGAGACATCCCTTGGGCATTTTGTAAACATATCTTATTTTTTTCCATAATTTGATTAGACATTCCATGGAGAGTTAGTGTTTCTGATAAAAATGATTGGTTTTGTTGATCATATACCCTATTGGAATCTAGCCTTAGTTTTAAATACCATCTGTTCACCTTTTGATGGTATTGCTGAAATATGATTGCTCTCCAGAATGTAGCACAAGTGCGTCAATCCTTTATAAATCCTAACTGGTCTTTTACCACAAAGCATGAAGTTATTGTCTTCGGGCAACAGAAAAGTATTTTATAACATCTGTACATTAGGACTATTGATCTATTAGCCTCATTCAGAAAGAATACTCCATTTCTCTTCCTTCTTGATTTACTGCCTATAAAGAATATTATGTTTCAAAGATAAACTTCACTGCAAATGGATGAACATACTTTTCTGTTATATGACAAACACCACTGACTTCCACATTTGGTGTGCCTTACAGCAAAAACATCCAATATGCTTTGCCATTCTTATCTCCTGCCCTCCTTATCTGTATGTGCCATTTAGGACAGTGTCAGCTATCCTTAAGATGTTTTCTAGTGCTGATTTCCCTCTCTCAAAAATTTCTTTTGCAGGGGTGTAGCCAGAAAAATCCATTTTCTACTCTCAAAATGTTTTTACTGTCCCCAACCCACCTATCAAAACACAAAAAGGGTTACAACACTTGTATGAAAAATACCTATGTCTTTGTTCCCTTAACACAATGGGAAACACTGTCAGAGAATTATAAAATCAATGTGTAAACTGTTAGTATGGTGTTCACCATGTTACAATTCACTCACATATAGGGCAGCCAAGCTGCCTTCTACACTATACAGTATCTAAGCAAAAGCATGAGTGTTTCAAACTAAAGCTAAATCCTTCAAACACACACACACACACACACACACACACACACACACACACACACACACACACACGCACACACACACACACACACACATGAATTTATTTCTGACTCTTGCTTTTGTTGTCTTTCACACATTATTGTTATTATTATTTTTCTCTGTCGTTCTTACAGCATCATTTTTACTCTGCTGATAAAGAGCTATTTCATTTGACACTCATTCAAGCCATCCCCCATAAACACATATTTCGGTTTCTCTGTTCCTGTGGTCCTTTCTCTATATTCCTTATTTTATCTAAAGTATTATTCTTCAGCTATTATTGACTTTTGTCCACCATTTTCTTATTCATTTTCAAGTTTACGAGTAGGTATTTTGTTTGTTAAATAACTCAGTATCACTTTGAGCACTGGTATATCTCAAGGCTGTGTTCTGAGCCCTCTGCTATTCACTCTGCTAACATATGACTGTATTGCCAAGTACAGCCCTAATCATATAATCAAGTTTGTAGATGATACCACAGTTGTGGGTCTCATTAGCATTGAGGAGGAAACAGCCTATAGGGAGGAGGTAAGACAACTGATAACTTGGTGGGGTAACAACATTCTGGTACTCAGTGTGAATAAGATCAAAGAAGTAATCATGGATTTCAGAAGAAATCATAAGAAACATTCCCCACTCACAATCAATGGGGAAATAGTGGAGAGAGTAAAAAGTACCAAATCATGGGCTACACATCACAGAAGACTTGTCTTGGTCTGTGAACAAAAATGCCATTGTCAAGAAAGCACAGCAATACCAACATTTTCTGCAAAGGTTAAGAAGAGCAAATCTACCAGCCTCTGTTCTCATGACCTTCTACAGGGGCACACCTGAGAGCATCCTGACAAACAGTTTTACAGCTTGGTATGAAAACTGCTCCACCACAGACTGCAAGTCCCTCCAAGAGTGGTAAAGATTACCAGGACTACTCTACCACCTATTCAAGACTTGCAGCAGTCTGGTTGTCTCAAGAGAGTGAGGAAAACAGTCATGGACTGCAACCCTACATATGGACTGTTCCTGCACCTAACATCTCGGAGGTGTTATCATATTATACATTGCAAAATGGCCAAATTTAGCAGAATATTTTATCCCTTGGCCATCAGGCTACTGAACTCCAATACTTATATCTTGCTTAATATCAGGGACAGTAGGTAATATGATGAGTGAGAAGCATATTTGCATGCAATAACCTTAAATGGTCTTAAATACACTGTGCAATTATTCTGAGTATAATTATTATTTCTGTGCAATATCCACTGATGCTAAAACAGTATCCTGTGCAATATGTAACAGCTGTGAAATTTTTGTGCAATAAGTACCGTATTTACTTAGACTAGTACCAACAGAATCCTGTGCAATAAAAAGTAGCTGTGGAATTCTGTGTAATAAATACCATGTTTCTTTAGCTTAGTAAATGTCTGTTGATATGTAAAACAGTAAATATTATGTAGTAGGCACATCTAAATGTGGTAATGTGAATTGTTGTATATGTTAGATGCTTGCACATAGTGCCTGGAGTAACAATTTCATTCAGTTGTACTTTTGTGGAGTCTGAAATGACAATAAAGTTTAATTTGACTTTGACTTTTGCTATGAATGGTCTGCACATTTCATTCATGCTTTTTTTCCCTTTTCTTTAATGTGACATAAATGAATGTACCACGACTCTGAAATAAAACTTTTGAAAATAGTAGGAGGATCACAAACCTCAAGTAAACAACAATAAAAATAAATAGTTAATTGTTTTTTATTCTTTTCATGGTTTGGGTACTAGCCCTTTATAGCACAAATTGAAGAGTTTCAGCCCCTTATGTAATACAAACAACACTGAGCTGTTACAGCCTTGAATTAACTCATGTAATAAACAATATATGTCAGACATTTTGACTCAAAAGCTGTACTTTATCCTCTTGTGGCCTGAGAAATATAATAAAGGATCAATGAAGACATGGTATAAGATGATATTAGTGAATAGTGATATTAGTGGGGTTGGGAGGTTAGCCTTATGGTTAAGGTATTTGCCTTACAAACACAAGGTGCAGGGTTTGAGTCTCAGAAGGGATAATTGGCTAGGCTTAAAATGGCTCACACAGGCATTTAGCCTAGTACTAATCTATCAACCTAAACTGTTATGTTTAGCCATTATTAAAATATAAGAATATTACATAGATGCTTTTACAAGTACTGACTGACAGAGAAAAGAGGAGTGTAGTTATTGTAACTAACCTGATGAAGTCTGTCTTAGACGAAAGCACTTACTATGAAAATAAACATATGAAGTTCTTAGTGCAGTAATGTGACATTTTATTTATTTATTTATTTATTTTTTAATTTTACCTTCAGTTATTATTGCCTAATCTTCAGGATGAGTGTGAGCAGACATTTTGTTTTTTAAACCCTTACACAATTTCTATTTTACTACTTTAAATCTATCCCGGATGTATGCATTAGTAATGTTCAGTTCATGTGTTTTAAAATATACAAAAGTTGTCCATAGGAATACTTTTACAATAAAACATAGAAAAGCAGCATCCATCAAGGGAAATGTACATCACTTAATTACATGTGCTAAACTATATAATTTATGTAATAAAATGTATATTTTACCTTGCATCAGCATTTATTTTCTTTGATTCCATTGCTTCCCCTGAAGTAATAAATCAGAAAAGGTTGAAAAGGCAATTTAATAAACAGCTAATCTTTTTGATTTACTTAAAGTTAGTACTTAAATTAGTCCGCTTACCTAGTAAAGCTACATCACCTTGTTAAATGTGTATCTTTTTAAAAGTACTTTTTATATATATTTCTCCTAACTACCCTTTCTGACATTTCCTTCTTCCTCTACAGTCTTGCATTTTTCAGTAAGTTATTTTTACTTCCCTCTCAAACCTCCTGGCGCCCTCCTGTTTCACTATATCCTTATTTATATATTCTAATTATTATTTTCTTACCTTTAATATGTTCTTGTTTTTTTCCCTATCAGCCAGGTCTTCATCATCAGGTCTCACACTTACTTCTTTCTTGTCAACTCACTCACCTTTTAATTTCTTTCCCTTTTCCTCTGCCTTCTGTTCAGCCCCAAACTCCAGTTACTGTAACTGTCATCTGTCATCGCTTTTTCCCTCCATTTCATGCAAAACAGTTTTCACCTATCAACTTACTAGAATATGAACACTCCCAAGTAATGTCAAACAACCCTGCCAACTTTCTGCACCCCAAACCCTTGCCTTTCCATAACCATCTTATTCCACTAATATCTTATCACCAATCAGGAATTAAAATGAAAGTTGTTTTCATTGTAGGTGCATGAACATTTTAGAAACATATTTAAAGATTTTGCAATATGTGTGTCACATGTCACATGGAACAGCAAGAAACCATGGCATAGTAGTTCATCCAGGAAACTCATTTATTTCAAAAAAGTGCTACAGTATATAAATGATATGCAGCAACTCAGATACTTTCTTTTTTCCTTTCTAGGAAGATGCAGAGTCTATGAAGTGTTGTAGGTGACACTATGAAGGAAAGACACACCATGCAAACCAAAGAAAGACTCCAAACAACAAAAGAAATCACACAAATACATAATGTGGAACTCTGCAAGTCAATCAAAATCTAACAGAAATACAGATTGAAACACTGTGAAAACTATCTGTCTAAAGAGAAAATATCAATAATGGTGAACAACTGCCTGTGTTTATGCAATAGTCAAATTAATTAAAAAAAAATATGTGTCACATGACCAGCATGATACATGGCATGGTAATTCTCCCAGGAATCTGTCAACATTTATGTCCAGAAAAGTCTACATTAGGTAAATGATATGTATAAACTCAGATACTTCCTTTTTTTCCTCCTAGGAAGCTGCTGTATAACATAGTTAATCAGATTCCAAAAGGTCTATGCAATGTTGTAGATCAGTGGTTTTCAACCTTTTTACACTTTGGGACCAGTGAAACTAGGAGAATTATTTCTGGGACCACTAAGGCAGAAATAAAAAACATTCTTTATAAGCAACCAATTAAAACAATCACTGTTTGAGTGTTGTATGCCAACATAGTAATCTCACCAATTGAAAAAGATATAGACACATAGTGTGTCCATAGAAATGGAGTATACTAAGTGAGAGATGCTGATAAATCATTGCCAGCATATGAAGTCTGAAACTGCAGTCCTTTTTATGAGGAACAGACTAAAAATATGCAGCACAAATCTGGACAGTTGAGAGGTATCCAACCTACCTACCTCTTACACACACACACACACACACACACACACACACACACACACACACACACACACACACACACTTACCCATAGCTCTCAACCAGAAAGGTACAGATCCCAACAGAATCAGGGACAAATCCAGAAATAATCAGGTTCACTTTTTATATATTAGTATTATTAACTTGAGACATTGGGAAAATAGCAGAACATGAGTGAATATGCATTTTTCTAAAGAAACAGAAGTCTGTAACTATAATTATTGTCATTATTTATTAATTGTAATTCATCACGTTTTCTCCAAAAGTCACCACTCTTAGGTGGGATTAAGAAGTACAAAGCTAAAATTTCAGTCAAAATCAGGGATTTCCCAGAATGATAGGGAATTTTGAGAGGTATGCAACATACCTATTGTAGATCAGTATGTGTCTCTGTACCTTTAAGAAGCTATCCAAGGGCTTGCACAAGTATATAAATATTGAGCACATGCAAGTCTGACTGCCTTTTTGTAGTTAGCTGTTGAGATGTAACCATGTATATATGTAAGATCTGTCTGTTAACCAGTTCAGTCATATTTTATGATGTTGCTATCCACCCTGATGTGTTTCTATGTATTAAAGCATCTAAACAAAAATCCAAACCTTCTTGTTATATGTAATAGACATGAAAGAGTGACACGGTGTCAGAAGTGGGATGTCTAAAGGGCATGGAGTCAGAGCCAGCATATCCAAAGGGCATGAAGCTAGAGGAGGCATGGCTAAAGTGATTTAAGGCACTTGCTTAGAACTGGAGGAATGTAGATAAGTGGATCATCCCTAAAATGTTCAAACTTTGCAAAACAGATCAAAAACGAATTTCAGGTATTAAACTTGCTCAACACTATTTCCTCTTCATAAAATATGAAACAAGGCATTCAGAATGTTCTAAATAAAATTCCCATAAACCAATATGTGCAATATTGATAAAAATACTCAAATTACTATGGAAAACGTTTGAAATAAAGTCCAAAATTGCATAAAATGAATAAAATAAGGAGAAATGACCACATTTTCACAAAGTATATCTTTTTCATATTAAGCAAAGATATCCGAGTTATCAGAAGTGTAAAAAGTGTTCTCATGTTTATGCAGTGTTACAGTAAAGTTACTTTGCAAAGTACAGCCATTACAAGGCATATTTCACAGAATACAGACACTACAGAGCATATTTCACAAAGTACAGTATTTTGAGGAGTTTATTGTGCATTTGAATGTTGTTACAGGCTCACAGAACTGTTTGTTTATACATAATTACAAGGGCCATATTTTCAGTGTGTGTATGCTTTGTGGGCATTGCAGATGGATTATATAAACCCAGTGCACTTGCGTTTGACAGTAATATTGCTGAGAACTGAAGAGTGTTTGAGCAAGAGTATGACATTTTCATACAGGCTGCATTTTCTGATAAAGATGACAGTACAAATGCATTTATTCTGCTTAATTTAGTTGGGTCAGAAGCCATTGAAGGAGAATGCTCATTTGTGTATGCACCTGCTATCTATGCTGGAGAGGGGGAAAACATCATATTGTTGTACTGGCTGAGTCAAGGGAGGACGCAGAGTACTTAAATGTAAATTTAGAGAAATGTGTAACCCCCAGACAAATATTACAATGGAAATCACTTATTTTATACAAGGGATCAAGAGCCTGGTGAAACTTTTGCAGCATATATAACTGACCTGAGAAATAAGGCTAAAACATGCAGATCTGGTGACTTAAGGGATGAGTGGATAAAAGACAGACTTGTGTGTGGTATAAAAGATGATGCTGTGAGAAAGATTTTGCTTCATGACAGTGATTTAATTCTGAATAAGTCCATTGAGATTTGTCAGATATATGAGCTCACAAAAAAGCACACAAATATTCTTACAAATGAGAGCAGCTCCAGAAAGCATAGTGATAAAGCTCATGTTGATAGTATGCAGCATGTGGTTAAAAGAAACAGGCCCAAGCACATGGTAGCAGTTGTAGCCCCTGTAGTACTGACTGGTAAACCCCACAACTTTCTAGCAAATTCCAGAGTTCGCACAGTCTCAGTGAAGCATAAGAGTGAGTCAGCAAACTCAAAGCATGGGCTCCAATCTAATTTCATTGCCAACTGTCATAATTGTGGTGGAAGGCATGGATCTAAAAGGGAGAAATGTTTAGCTTTTGGTCAGCAATGCCACAAATGCAATAAATGGAATTATTTCAAAAGATTTTGTAAATCAAAAAACCCACATTCTTTTATTAAAAGGGAACATTTTAAGAAATGAATTGATCAATTAGAAGGTTATGAAGTAGTGTCACAGGCCACTCTTTATGTTGATGGTGTGTCAGTGCTTCGTTAAATGGTTACTGCAGTGGATTTAAGGACAATGAATGAAGTGTTTTGTACTATTCGGAAAAATGGCAAACCCATAGAGCTCAAAGTTGACACAGATTCCAAGTGCAATGTTATGTCTGCAGAAACATTTGCTAGAGTGTGTTAAGGTGAAGGCTTGATTTAGCAAGGTGTGCGAAACTTGTTGCCTATGGAGTTGAAGAAATTCAAACTGAAGGCTCGGTAGTACTTTCATGTTACCCTGCTGGAAAATGTTACAACTTATTATTTTATGTGGTCAAGAGGCACATCCAGTCATTATTAGGGCTCAGAGACAGTTTGAAAATGGGACTGTTTTCATTTGCTATGGAAGTCCACCATGTTAGCTTAAAAGACCACTACTCAAATTTTGGCCAGCACATTGTTTTCTACCTATGCTGATCCTTTCTAAGACGAACTAGGCAAACTTCCAGTTGTGTACTCCATGAGTAAAATTTACAGAAAACCCACATACAGCAACAACCTATAACATTTTGAGAGCAACCACCCTCTCCATCAAAAAATAGGAATCATCAAAGGCCAATATATTAGAGTGGCCAAAATGGTTTCCTCTCACAACCATTATGTGGAAGAATGTGAGACACTGAGGCACGTTACTCAAGAATGGGTACCCCCAGGGCACAGTTGCCATGATTCAGGATAATATCATGGAGAAAAGAATGAAGGGAGATATAGTACCTGTTAGACACCCCACCTCCACTTTGGCCACAGGTGAATTTTCTAGGAGACAAGTGGATGGGCCTATTATGCAAAAAGCCTTTGTTACAGAGTTTTGCAATGAGACCTGTCAGATTAGGAATATTTTGATCAAGACTGGCAGATTTTTTCTTTGTTTAAAGAATTTGGAGACAAAATAGAGAACCATCCAACCGTGATCTTTAGAAGGGGCAAGACCATTAAAAATTATCTTGAGCACACATCTGTCCACTGTGAATATGGACGCAGTAACAAAAGTGCTGGCACCTATAAATGTGGCTTTTTCAATTATTGTAATGACAAACTGGAAGGTGATAACCTGGTGTTAAACCAAATGACAATTAGATCCAAGAATTATTGTAACTTCAACAGTATAGGAGTGGTTTATGCAGCTGTATGTCAACTGTGTAAAAGTTTTTATGTAGGCAAGACAAAGAGGAAAATCAAAGAGTGTATATATGAACACAAAGCTGATATTAGAAAATTAGATAGTAAAAATGCCCTTGCTAAACACATTATAGAGTACCCCAGTCATTGTGTTTCGATTTTTTGTTTTGGAACAAGTGTTACAAGACCTTAGAGGGGGACCACGGGAGGATAAATTGGAAGAAAGGGAATTGTGTTGACAGTTTAGATTAAATGATACCAACGCTCCTGGTCTCAATGAAGGGGTGTCTATAGCTTGTGTTTTAAAACTTAAATCTTATACTGTGTAGCCAGGTGCTGTTGGTCTGTGCATTTTAACATACTATATATATATATATATATATATATATATATATATATATATATAAAACAACTTTTTGTTGGGCAAGGATTACTTTTATTTTCATTTTATATTTGAAAAGTAATAGATAACATAATATTTTTTAAGTTTTAACTTGTAACATGTTGTTGCTTTAAGACATGTTTTTTTCTACACTGTCATGTGATTATAGGGGGTATTTAAACTTGGTGTTTGTGCTTTTGTAATGGATTCTAATGAAGTATTTTAATATGAAAGTGCTCAATCTTGTCAATTTTGCTGTGTTTCATTAAACTACTGGAAGCTCTTCTTGGCCTGCATTTTTTATTCCTGGACTATCTTGCTGGTGGTGGAATTTTCCATGAAGTTAGACCCAGAGGTCAATCCAGTTATCAGGCTAGCACAGAAAGTAACAATAGTCATGCAGGACAGATTCAAAGCCGAGGGAGACAAAATGGTGTGACAAGGTTTAATTTGTCCAGCTGAAACTCCAACTGAATGGGTATCTTCCATGGTGGTAGCTCATAAGAAAAGCTCAGATGACATCAGAGTATGTATTGACCCATGAGATTTGAACAAAGCACTAAAAAGATCTCATCATCCAATGTGCACAGTCGAAGAAGTTGCAGCCTTGATGCCAAATGCACTATTTCTTCTGTCTTAGATGGAAAGAGTTCATTTTGGCAAATTCAGCTTGACAAGAAATCTTCTTTCCCCACTACATTCAGTACTTCATTTGGCAGGTACAGATTTTTGAGGATGCCATTTGGGATAAATTCTGCAAATGAAGTCTTTCAACATGCAATGGAGCACATTTTTTTCTGTGTATCCTTGTGCTATCATAGTAGACAAGATACTAATAGGATGAAGCTGAACATGACAGAAACATCAGAAAAGTTCTAGAAAGGGCATGTCAAGTGAATCTTAAGCTCAATCCACACAAATACAAATTCAGGCTACAAGAAGTTACTTGTTGATCATTTATTTATAAGTACAGGCTTATGACCAGACCCTTCAAACCAAACAACCATTCTTGAGATGCCAGCTCCAGACAATGTTCAAGCTCTGCAACATTGTTTTGGCATGGTTAACTACCTAGGCAAGTTCATTCCAGATTTGAGCCAACATTCAGCACCCCTTAGAGAGGTGACATATAAAGATGTATCCTGGTCTTGGTTAGAGAAACAGCAAAGAGCATTTGATGTCCTGAAACAGAAATTTGCTAGTCCACCAACTCTCAGATACTTTGATGTTCACAAACCAGTTACACTTTCCTGTGATGCTTCAAAATTTGGTCTTGGGACAGTCATTCTACAAGAGGATCAACCTATTGCCTATGCATTGAGAACTGTTACCCAAACTGAGATGCAGTATGCCCAGATTGAGAAAGAGCTTTTGGCAATTGTGTTTGCATGTTCGAAGTTCCACGATTATGTTTATGGTAGACCTATCCATATTGAAACAGACCACTGACCATTAGTCACAATCCCAAGAAAGCCTATACATTCAGCTCCAGCCAGACTGCAATGTATGATGCTGAGATTACAAAAGTATAATTTCACTCTTGTCTACAAGAGAGGCAAACTTTTTTATCTTCCTGATACATTATCCTCATTGTCCAGAAATACCTCAGAACAGCACGAGAATGAGAATCTTGATTCTAAAGTCATGGAAGTGAGACATTTTTTTTCCACACATCTTGAAAAGCTGAGAGACCGCACAGCCACAGATCCTGTTTTACAGAGGCGTAACCATTTTATCAATCAAGGATGCCGTCAAAGCAATCTAGTTTACCTTAAGAAGTGCAACCTTATTTTCCATACAGAGATGAGATTTTGTCTGATAAAGGTATAATTATGAAAGGTCCAAAAGTAATTGTTCCAAAGTCCTTGCAACCCGAGCACATTACTACTTGCATCGTGGTCACCCAGGAACCAAATCTACCAGAAGAAGGGTGAGAGGACTAGTACTCTGGCCTTCTATGTCACAAAACATTAAGAGAGCACTTTCATCTTGTTCTGTGCATAAAAGTACAAAGCCATATCAACAAAAGGAACCACTTCAGCTTAACCAGATTCCTGGACTACCATGTACAAGTCCGCACAAAGTTATTTCTGACAATAGCACGCAATTTACAAGCTAACAGTTCAAAAGATTTGTTGAAGAATGGGACTTTACTCATGTCACAAGTAGTCCAGAGTACTTGCAGTCAAATGGTCTGGCAGAACGTGTAGTTCAATGTGCAAAGCAGTTACTTGAGAAGTCAAAATGAGATAATAGTGATGCCTTCCTGAATCTCTTGGATCTCAGAAATGTTCCTTGTGATAAACATCTTGGTTCACCAGCTCAGAGACTTCTGTTGAGACAAACCAGAACCACATAACCAATCAGTAGTCAATTGTTGGTTCCATGTGTCAAGAATAACAGATCAGTGAAAGCCAATCTGTTGAAGAAGCACCTAACCCAGAAGTCATACTATGATAAGACCAGCAAACCACTCAATGTGGGAGAATTGGTAAGGATGCAAATGTCCAAAGGTTAAGATTGAATTGGTGTCATGAAGAATATTGGTCCAGAGCCAAGAACATAAATTGCATAATCAGAAGGAGCAATCTTTAGGCAGAATCGGAAACATTTGAGACCAGTGTCCAAGCCTATACCACACATATAGTCTGTGAGAAAGACTCTTTATCTCTGTGTGAGTTGTCTAGTGCTCCAATTCCAGAGGAAGTCCAGAGGACATTCCCAATCCTGTGATGAATCCAGAAGTTTCTGATATGAGTTGTGCACCACAGACTGTCCCTGTTGCTAAACTTGGTCCCAACTGTTATGTTACAAGATATGGTCACATCTCTAAACCCTGTAGCAGTTATGAAGAAACTTGGGCATGAACATTTTGCTTTGTTTCTGATGTATATAGTAATGCATGCCTAACTCTGATATTGTTTTGTATAAAGGGGAATCATTTTAAGAGGAGGGATGTAGATCAATATGTGTGTATGTACCTTTAAGAAGCTATCTAAGGGCTTGCACAAGTGTATAAATATTGAGCACATGTAAGTCTGACTGCCATTTTGTAGTTTGCTGTTGAGATGTAAGCATGTATATATGTAAGAATTGTCTGTTAACCAGTTAATTCATATTTTATAATGCTGCTATCCATCCTGATGTGTTTCTTTGCATTAAAAACCTCTAAATGAAACCCCCAGCCTTCTTGTTATATGTTAGAGATGAATGAACGACACCTACCTACCTCTTACACACACACACACACACACACACACACACACACACACACACACACATACACACATGCACACACACCTACCCCTCATTTGTGTGTTCATGGTCCATATTTCAAACATCTTCTGACATTCAAATTCTGTGTGAATGGAAGATGAAGACATAAACAGCAGGTCGCACAGACACCGAAGACAAAAATAGGTCACACTTACCTGTCACGTCTATGTGACTGGATGCAAAGGGCATTCTTAAAGCAGAATGCCCTTAAAAAACATTTTTTAATTAAAAAATAAGTCTCCTGACCAGCAGCCCCCCCCCCCACCATCCCCAGCCAGCTGGGGCCCTTTCCCAGCCAGTGGGCCCTAGATGACTGCTTTGGTTGCCTGGTGCTGGATCTGGCTCTGCTCAGGCATATAAGTGGCAATAACTCTTTCAAGGACTAGCAGAAAATTTCTGCCTGACCGGCAGTTGAAAAACACTGTTGTAGATAACACCAAGAAGGAAAGAAGTACACTTATGTGTGAATTATGGCGACAAACTGCCTGTAGTTATGCAGTAGACAAACTAAGGCAAAAAAAAAAAGCATATGTGTCACATGACCCAGGCAGGACAGAATCATGCAATACAGTAATACGTACATACTGAAGCTAAACTAAAGTGTTGAAGGTGCCCAATACATCTGAACACAACATAATCAAGTGTGTATGATGGGGGGGTTGATAAAAAAAAGAAATGGAGTACAGAGCAGCAAGCAAAGGTACACATAATGGTGATACTGACATGCATTGGTCAGGTTTGAGAATGTTGGTGTGTTTGATTCGACCATTACAAGTCCATATTACTAGTAATGTTCCACTCCCAGCAAAAGGCTAAATCACGTTAAATGTCCATGTAGCATTGTTCAGTTTGCATGGTCACCAAATACAATAATTTATTGCCACCTTAAACTCACCTTTAACTTCTACTTCCCTTATTATGTCATATTCACCTCTGCTTGTTTCCTACAAAATATGGTGCTTAATTTCTGTTATTGATAGAAAACAATAACCAGTGCATAGTAGAGTTTCTGTTTTGACATACAATTAAAAATGCAAAAAAAAAGTCATTATGGAATGAAATCCAGCTCCTAAAATGGTCATAATCATGGATATATAACCAAATCAGGCTTAAAACTGACTTCACCCACAGCTTTTAATAAATATGTTACCCAAAAAGACTCTGGGTTAAACGGAACTTCAGACATCTCACTGGCCTCACCAAAGCTACTGTCTAAACAATATATGAAATTTCTGCTTCTGAAAATATTTTTTATCTTTTACCTTTCTTTGAAAGAAATGTACTGATATAGCATACAAATATTTGTTACTGTTGCTCTTTAAGTAATGGGAGCTAGTGCCACTCTTTAATCTCCCTCCTTCACCTTTTCAGACTTGACAGCAGTGGGGGGGAGTGTTAAAGAGAGCACTAGCTTCCCTCACTAAAATAATCAAAGAATCAAAGATAGCCAATACAAGCACTATCAAGAGTATCTATGCAAGGTTCTGAACCTTATATAACTTTCAGTTATGCAAATAATTTACAGTGATTAACTGTTTATGACAAGTAATTATATCATCCATACAACATGAATGCATAATGACATGATGAGAGGTAAGGTACGCAGGTTATGAAAGCAATTTACTTCTTTGGGGGTGACCTCCCATTTTTTATATATGGATTGAACAAACAGTGCAAAAGAATTGGGCATATGAGAAATGGAAAACACAGGAAAGGCAGCATAGAGCAAACAAGACAAACAAGCATGTCAGTACCATGAGCAGATGGTTGGATAATGTGGGTCAGTATACAAGCATAGGTTTCAGAAAGGTGGGTAAGCAAAGTGGGAAACAAACCAGGGATTACAGGACATGAGGAGAGAATGTTTGCAGTGAATTCATATCCAGAACGCAGATGTGCCAAAGTATCAGTGTTTTCTCTAGTGTACCCCATCTTTGCATTCTGTGGCCAAAGTGTGTGAGTTTTAGTTTTACTATATCAGGTTTTCCAGTGAACAGTCTGGGTTTATTTCCTTAAGTAGTGACTGATTTGATCTTCTTCCAGTCCAAGGAATTCTCAAAAGTGTTCTCCATCATCAGAGTTCTTATAGTCTAACTTTCAAAGCTATGCATTTTAACGGGGAAAAATATAAGTTTTGACCATATGGACCTTTGCTAATAAACTATATTGACATTTGTTGACAATGTGATGTGTTTGCTTTTTTTGAATCTTATCAAGATTTCCCATAGCTTTACTTCCAAAAAGTGCCTTTTAATTTCATGGTTGCAATCACCATCTGAAAAGATCTTTGAGTCAAGGAAAACAAAAGCTATCACTGACTGCACACGCACCCCCATCTATTATCAAATAAGTTATAGGAAAAAATGGCATAAATGTAATATTTTTTTATGTTGAACAATAAGGTAGTTTTTGCATTTTATACTTTCACCTTCATTAATAGATTCTTCAACTCTTCCTCAGTTTTAGCAATCAAAGAGCTATCATATGCATAACTACAGTTGTGCTTAATGCTGCATTCCATTAGTCTGGTGCCTTAATCTGTGGTGGGATTGCAGTAGTGGCAGTATTGTGCCGGGATTTGTGCTTAAGTACTTTTTTTATAGCTGTGTATATACCTGCTGAAAGCTGCATTCCAGTGTCTTTCTGTTTACCTTGTTACTGTTTTTTTTTCTGCTTTTCTTTGAGTCTGCCCCACACCCACTAAGACATTAAGTTTCTTGCACATATTCCCAGAGCTGCTTGGTGCCCTTGTCGTAGTCTTGAGGGGGTCCTTAGTTAATCCTGATCCATCTTTGGCAAATAAAAGATTTATTTCATTGTTTTGCACTTAACTGTTTAGAGTGCTACTGCTTTATTTTGCTTTATTTGTTGATTTTGCCTTTAAATCATTTTAAAGGTCCTTAATAGAAATTGATCAAGGTACTTTGTTTTTAAGTTGTTTTACTGCAGTTTTACACTCATAAGCAATCTTTCTTGGTGTTATTACATCAAAAGGTTAGTAGTGTCCTGTACAGACACAAATGCCTAGCAAGTACATTTTTTCCTCTAAAACTTCCCTTAAAATTGTAACCTGCAACTTAGTGTGGATAAAACAGAGCCACTGCACAGAGACAGGCTTAGATCAGCTAGTTTGCACATTAAACAGCACTACTATCAAATCTTAGTACAATGTACCCTAGTCTACTGCTAAACCCCAGACACCACCCATGGAAACCTCTGTATAACCTAGTCCACAACCTACAGTACCAACTAAAATCCTGGTCTGAACATCATAGATATGCGGTTTCGAAATATCTTCACAGCCAGCTTGGTTGATATGGGCATCATGAGACAATGTAGCAATTTCCTCATGCTCACAGACAACAATTTAATCCTTAAAGAAGCAAACCCAGTTTGTGAGAGATGCTCATACACAACCTCACTGGAGGAAAAAATATTGCATGCAAACAAGGTTGTCAAGAACATACAAATTACATTCACCACAAATAGTGTCCACCACACACATAGACCAACGGATGCTGAGGCACTAAAAGGCTACCTTCCCAGACCTCAAAGACCTCTAGACCATCATATTCTGATGTACTAAAAAACAATCTTCTCAAACCTAAAAGACCTCCTGAGCCTATAAAAAAGACACCCCTATCTTTAGCAATCTATAAAGCACTCACCAAAAGCACTTCACATATAACGACACCCATGAAGCCTCAAGAACAAAACCGTAAGGCAAGTAAGCACATTACCCAGAACTCTTATCATAGAGGATTCCATTGTACAACAAGTTATTTCACTCACTAGGCTAAACAAAGAGAATATAATGGTTAGTTGCTTATTGGAGCTGGGATCCGCCAAGTTATGCATGCACTCCAGCTACTTTACTACAGGTACCAGTATGATTCTATCATAGTTCATGTGGGTGTTAATGACCTGAGGCATACTTCCCTGGATTGTATGAAAAGAGACGTCATTGATCTCTCTGAATATGTGTCTCAGACAGTTATGTGTCTTGGATTGAGCAGCATTCTACCTTCACCAAGGATGATGTCACAGTATGAAGACAAAAATTACTGACTTCAATAACTGACTTAGTTACTGGTGTCTTTCCAGTGGGATTCAATGTTTGTCAGCATGGAAAGACATTGTTAACAGACTACGTTGTTTTGCAAAGGATGGTCTGAACCTGTCTCCCCTAGGCTTCCAAACATTGGCTAAAATTGTTATCCTCCTCCTTAGAGCCTTTTTTAGGCAGTGCTAAATTGACTAACCTACTGACATAGCACATAAAACCCAAAGAAACCTAAAGATGTTACTGTTCAGTGCTAGGAGCCTAACAAGAAACTCAATACCCTACAAGCTATCCTCACTCTGGAGTAAATCTGTGCAGTCGCCGAGACATGGTTTAAATCCACAGAAAGTTTTCCAGCAGTGCAAGGCCTCAGTGCCTTCTATACATTTAGACTATCAGCTGCACAGACAGGGACAAAAGTTGGAGTTGTCTCAGTCTATATTGCCAACAAACATTCCTCAATGTTGGTTAAACAGGATGATGCCCTGAAATTTATCCACATGCAAATCACCATAGAGTAAGTTCACATAACGTGTCCTACTAAGCTACAGATTATGCTCTGTGCCCCTAGAATCCCAAAGCCTCATACCTAGACCTACTGAAGACACTCACCATTAAGCCAAATATCCTATTAATGGGAGACTTTAACTACCCCTCTACAGACTGGGAAACATACACTGCCAAGTACTCACAGGCACAATGATTCTTGGACTTTATTAATACAAATACCCTTGATCAGATAAAGCTTACACCCACCAGAAGTTCAAACAGACTGGGCCTTGTACTCACCAATGTGGGAGAGCACTGCCCCCCACCCCCCACCCCCACCCCCAGTGTCACATCCTTACTATTGATGTCAAACCACAAAGTTGTCTCCTTCTAAATAAAAATTAACTTGGATACCCCAGGAAACCCCTGCAACAGTTATATTCCAAAGCAAACTACATCCTATTAAGTCATAATTTCTCAAGATTCAGAGCCCAAACAACACTGAGTTCACAACAACCTATGCAGAATTGTTCACAGATACCCTGTCTAATCATGTAAATGGTGAAAGTAGAATTCTGCTCCACCTATTAGAATTAAGCCCAAAAGAAACTTTAAAAATAAACTACACTAGTAGAATACTAACTTTAATAGGGTATATAACAAAAGTAAAAAAGTCATGGTTAAAACCAGGAAGAGCAATTCCAATATTGGTAGGGGTTCTTTAATTAACCTAAATAGGAAACTAAAAGGACTAATTAAGTCCAACAATGCAAATTAAGATAGCCTCACAGGCTAATGAAAACCACAAGGCCTTCTATGTTCAAAACCTCATAGGCAGCACATATCATTGTGCCGAACTGGTGCTCAATGGTGCCACCCTCTCTAAGCACAGAAACATAGTGAATTTGCTGGCTGAAAGATTCTGCTCAAACTTCAACCACCTCAACTCCCCCCTACCTCATCCCATGAAATACCTACTGGCATACCCCCACCAACTGTTAACAGGGAGGATGTCCTGCTGGCACTCAGTAAGGCCAAAAACACACACTTAATGGCGCAGACAATCCTGGCATGGCTCCTAAATAGATTGAAACATGATCTATTAGGACTACTTCAGTCACTTTTCTACTATAGCTTCAAAACAGCTGTGTACCACAAGAATGGAAGACTGCAATGGTTATCCCACTTCACAAGGCAGGCCATCAACTGGCCCCAGAAATTACAGACCAATTAGTCTGACTAGTCTAATATGCAAAGTCATGGAATGAATTATCATGAAAATTATCAGCAAAGGCATAGGCAACCTTCAGACACTGCACCCAACCTAGGCTGGCTTTGACAAGGGAAAGGAGGTATTCGATACAACACCTCACTAGGATATAGTTGACAATTTCACTGAACTGGGAATAAACCCTACCTAACTCACTGGACTGCCAGCTGGCTCACAGACAGGACACAGGAAGTCAGAATTGATGATACCACCTCCACTAAAAAAAATGTCACCAGCAGGGTACCAGAGGGCTCCATGCTGGGATCACTATTATTTGGCATCTACTTCTTGGAAGTAAAGGCTAATGTCAAGGACCTTTGGCTGGTCAAGTTAGCAGATGGCTACAAACTGGAAGATATCATAGATTCCCCCATGACACAAACATCTTACAAGAGGGTCTAACACAGACAAATGACTGTTGCCAAATTCTAGGATTAAAACTCAATGCCAAGAAATGCATTATAGTGAATTTTGGATAAACTGCCATCCAGGCTAATTACTACATCAGTACTATACACCTAAGAGTTGACCTGGTATTCAGGGATATGGAAACATATGTAGACAGCAATCTGGCCTTTGACCAACATGAGGCCAGAGCAGTAAGAAAATCATTCAATGTTCTCCAGCTTGAAAGTAGGTAATGGCATCCATGTCCAAGGAAGTCAGAGTGCCACTTTATTCAAATTTTATGAGACACAGCAAGTATAATGCCACCTTTGGCATATACTTGACCAGACATCTGCAACAGCTGGAATGCCCACAAAGGTTCCCTACCAGAAGATTCAGGGTATAAACACATTGCCCTGTATGGATTGTCTTAAAGCCCTATCACTACACTCTATCTCCTACAGGTTACGGAAATGTGATCTATACCTGGCATACAAGGCATCCCCGAATCCAGCTCTGATGGATCCTTTGCACATCCACAAAAAGAACAGCATCAGAACTGCTAGATCCAAGAATTTAATTTTTGTTTATGACATATGACATGTTGATGAGACAGATACGTGTCTCAGATGGATCCCCCTGTTCTGGAACAGGCTCCCCACCCATGTAAAGCAGATTCTATCCCTAACCCTATTTAAATGCAACCTTGGCCAGTGGATGGGCAATCTGAAATTCACCCTGGGTCTGACCCTCATGTCTCTGATAGGTAGAGACAGACAGGCAGACTGTAATGCCTAAACTAACATACCCACCCACATAACATTTAGAAACTTCCTAACTAACATGCCCCTCCTAATAAATGCCCATGATACATAGGGACACAATTGGGCTGGATTGCAAGGATAGTCTTATGAAGGCCCTGGTGGTCATTACCTTAGTTTAGAGAATGGGTGATCTGTAGATCACACCCTGATTGGAGAATGAACGTTCTCCAGCAGGGTGTTAACATACAAGTAATGCCTGCTAAAAATGAGCTCAATGATTCAAGGCAGTATATCAAGCTGCTGTGGAGCTCAGACTGAAAAAAACCTAATGCCTGCCATTATTTTACGCTCACTAGGCAGCACTTCTACTGTTTAGTGAGTGTGAAATATATTAAAAAAAACAAAAGTGTGTGTGTGTGTGTGTGTGTGTGTGTGTGTGTGTGTGTGTGTGTGTGTGTGTGTGTGTGTGTGTGCGTGCATTTATGTTTCTGTCTGTGTGTGAATGCATTCTTGCATGCATGAAAGTGAGCTATGTGTGAGTGAGAGTGAGAGAATGATAAGTGAGAGCAATTGAGCACTGGCAGCAGCAACATTGAGGAAGTTTACGTACCTTTCACCTCGTAGCTCAAGTTATATGGATAAAGCCTAAAATAAAGGGGGAACAGGAGCATGACCATTCTCTTCACTGTAGATCTCGGAGTTGGTATATTTAAGTAGGGGGTGTGGGGGGTGCAGGGGGGGCTTGCCCCCTTGCAAAAACATTATTTTAGCTGTTTTTTTTTTCCTTCACTTTTTAATTTCGAGATTCCAAAATCTCGACTTTCTGGGATTGGTATTTTGAAAGTCAAGATTTTGGTATTTTGAAATTAAAAAGTGGACCCATATATATCTATCTATATATATATATATATATATATATATATATATATATATATATATATATACACACATACATATATATGGATATGTTTCTATAATATGGTGTGTGTATATATATACACACACACACATATACACTGTTACTGTACATTATTAAAGGCAGCAAAGATCCTAGAAAAAAAAAAAAAAAACAATCTAATCCCTTGTACAAAAATATAAAGATGCAAGGTCCTTCCCAAAACAAGTCCTTCCCAAAACAAAAGTTTGCTTAACAAAAATGCACAGCTAGTACTTTCAATACAGTCACACAAAACTTTTAGCAGGTCCCTCTCTCTCTCTCTCTCTCTCTCTCTCTCTCTCTCTCTCTCTCTCCCTCTCTGTCTCTGTCTCTGTCTTTGTCTCTCTCTCTCTCTCTCTCTCCCCTTTAGCAGGCCCTCTCTCTCTCTCTCTCTCTCTCTCTCTCTGTCTCTGTCTCTGTCTCTGTCTCTGTCTCTGTCTCTCTCTCTCTCTCTCTCTCTCTCTCTCAGCATGTCAGTAGCCCATTTTACTAAAGTTCTAAACAGGAATAATCTATAGCATCTCCCTGGTGGTGTCTTCCAGGTTTTCTTTCACTCTGCTGTCTCTCTTCCAGAACAGCTGCTCCAGACCTCGAATCACCCTCCAGGAAGGGCGAACAACACTCTACATGGGCTTACTTCAGTCCTGTTTTTATACACTGCTGATTCATTAAGCAATTCTGCTCTAACTAATTCAGCAAAGTCTTCCTGTTATCTTAAAGCAAAATCCCCACATTCAATTGATAGTAACACTTTATTGGTAAGTACAACAAAATTCTGTTCTGTTTCTAAGGAAAACCTTTTATTTACCTTACATGCAAAAAGGAAACATTTCCTACTTAACAATGGCAGTTCTATTTATAACATGTACATTCATTTGGAAAGTTGATTTTGTAAGATATGTTGCAACTAACCCCTGCCCCATTTGAAGTCATCAATTTTATGCATAGTGGTTGTGTTATATATTTGTAATAAGTCATCTGCATTGCGAGAAGGGGTGTCAAGCCAGGTCGATGTGTGGCATTAAAAGTGAACTGATAATATGAAAGGGTCCTCTGACAGAGGTTGTTGCTTCCATCTTGCTGTTTGTGAAACAATGTAAGTTGTGGCATGGACAGTTATCAGCATGAGCTCTCTCTCCAGTAAATAATATTTTGGAAAAAGATATCCCATGTTATCACCACTCCTGCTCAGTCATGCAGTATTTTCTTTACATGCCACTTAATTGTGGCTTAACAATCATACATGGTGCTCTTAACCATTTCAAAGTTGTGAAAGTACTACTTCCAGACCACTTCTGAAGGATCCATATATACAAATTGGTTCACTAAAATTTGAAGATGGTACCGCAAGTTTTGAGCATAGTACAATTAAATACATTATCTGCTTCCATTGCCTGTTTTACTTTTAGCGGAATTTTCTTTTTCATCAAATTAGGTAAAGGGTTTCTAGTTGTAGCTAAATGGAGTGCAAGCTTCCAGTAATCCACATCTGATCTATGAATTCCTTTATTTATGTATGTATGTATGTATGTATGTATGTATTTATTTATTTATTTAGTTGTGCCTGGTACAAGCCACTTCCTTATTATGCCTAATGTTTCATTTTGGGGCCTGACCATTCCTCTACTCAATGGTATAGCCAGGCATACCCTTTGTACTCTGCTAAGTACATTTTTCCTGAGTGTCACATCAATATGGCTTTTTTGTAGGTCATATTATGTATATAACTGTCTAAATGAATGCCTCCAAAACACGTGCAATATTTTTATTCAAAAAACTATATCTTTAATAGCTTTAGGAGGAACAGCTGAAAATGTTACTTACATTTATTAAGTTCTTGAGGAGTAGCATTTTGAGAGATGCAGCCATTTTTAAAATGATAGGTGTCCAAAAGGGGTAGCACTAGGACTTTGCGAGTACAAAATGGAATTTTCTTGCTTCCTCCACCCCTACCTATAACATATATCAAATATTGCACCTCTGCCATATCTAGTTTGCCTTTAGAAACATTCAAATTTGACCCAGCTTGTTTTACAGCAATTAATACAACTTGTGCCTTGGCCATATGTGAGTCCTAGTCCTCAGACTGTATGTTAACATATGCGAGTCCTAGTCCTCAGACTGTATGTTAACATATGCGAGTCCTAGTCCTCAGACTGTATGTTAACATATGCGAGTCCTAGTCCTCAGACTGTATGTTAACATATGCGAGTCCTAGTCCTCAGACTGTATATTAACATATGCGAGTCCTAGTCCTCAGACTGTATGTTAACATATGCGAGTCCTAGTCCTCAGACTGTATGTTAACATATGCGAGTCCTAGTCCTCAGACTGTATGTTAACATATGCGAGTCCTAGTCCTCAGACTGTATGTTAACATATGCGAGTCCTAGTCCTCATACTGTATGTTAACATATGTGAGTCCTAGTCCTCAGACTGTATGTTAACATATTTGAGTCCTAGTCCTCAGACTGTATGATAACATTACCCAAGTAGGCAGCAGCACAAGCATACTAGCCACAGCTCTGAAATCACTTCATTCTTCTTTACCTCACAGTATATCATCTACATGAACTGTAGGCCCAGAGGTCAGTTATCTTTAACCTGCAGTCTCTGCTGCTAAACTAATTACAGAGGTTTGTACTTTCTTCTGTGATTTCAGAATGTCATTATGGTATATCTGTACGCATATCTGATTATGTCTATCTAACTTTGTAGTGTAATTAGTTTAATTTTTCTCTCATTTCAAATGGACTCTGAAATTTTGTAAAAATGTCATTTTCTATTGGAGACAACATTTGGCCTCAGGTTTTAAATTCATGGGTCCTTGATTTGTATTTGATGCTCTTTATATATATAGCTTGGGCTCTTAAATGATTTTCTGTATGATTGAATCAGCACTATCAGGCTATCTTGTATGTTGGTATACTGTTCTGTGATACTTTTTCATGGGTTTTTGTCATCTTATAAAGTTTCTCTGGCAATATCTAACAATGCCTGAGGGTGCCTGCCATATAATAACTCAAAAGGAATGAACCCCATAAAGGCTTGTGAACCTTCTTTATTGGCAAACTGGAGCCATAGTATTAACTCATCTCAGTTTTTGCCATCTGTTTTTCATAATGAACTTAAATGTTTATTTAAAATGCTCCAATAATCCATCGTTCTAGGGATAATATACTAATGTTGACTTAAACCACTGACACTGTTGTTACATTATTCTGGAAATAAATGGGAGTGCCCTAGACAGTATTTCCTTAGGCTTCCCTACTCTGGAAAATAATATGACTAATTCCTAAACAATAATTTTAACATTAACATTACATAGCAGTATAGCTTTGGAGTAATTAGCTGCAGAGTCTAAAATAATTAAAATATACTGAAACCCATTGCTGGATTTTATCAATGGCTCAGCAATATCCATAGCAATATAATCAACTGGCACCACTATGATAGGCACTGGAATCAAAGGCTTTTTAAAGTCTGGGCATGGATTGTCTTCTGGAAGTGAGGACATCCAACACAGAAATTTTCAACTTCTTTCATTATTTTTGGACAGTAAAATCTTGCCAGCATCCTTGCTTTAGTTTTAGCCATTCCCAGGTGTCATCCTACTATTTGACTATATGATAATCTCTTCAAAAGATTGTTAAAAAGCTTGAACACCAACAGATGATGAATTCCTTCCACTTTGTCCTAATTTACTCTGTCCACGCTATTCTGTAACTCAAAGTATATATAAGAAATAGGAACATCTTGTTCAGTTACTTCCTCTGCAAATTCAGGTATATTTGTTCCTAGTCTGTTTGAAGTGTTCTCTCTCCACTGTGCCTTTTTAAGGTTCATCTGGCTTAACTGGAGGCTAGCCAACATGACAATTTCCTCAAGGTCATCCTGTCATAAGGTAGAAGGTACTTCTTCCTCTCTTACCTATGCAGCTACTAGGGTCTCCATCTCTAACTCTTCCCCTAAAAAGGCAACTCATACCTGTATGCACAAGTGTCATCTTCTGTCTCTGCTTTATGTAGTTTTGCACATTGCCTTTCTTTATGAACCTGATGCAGAGAATCATCTTCCTTTTGCTTAAGGTTTTTATATTTTGGATTAACAAGAATATCATTAGGGCTCTGTTCAGTATTATCCTGTCTCGGTATATGCTGCTTCCTCTTTTTTCTCTCTTTACAAGGCTTACTCTCTGTTTCAGAGTGGCTGAACACCAACTCTTACTTTCTTTTTCTTCTTTCCCTTGCTCTCCCTCGGAGAATGGTATCTCAGAATACATTTTAGTTTCAGTTTACTTCTTTCTCATTATTTAAACTATCCTGTTGCCTTGAGTCTTCCTTTATTTGGGTTTTCTTTCTCACACTCACATAAATGAGCTTAGGACCCTGCTCTGATATTATTTCTTCCTGTTTCACTACATTGGCAAAATGTTTCTTACTGATAAAGATTTCTTCATCAACATTCAACTGCTTAGAATTGTCTATGTCTGCAGCTTTCTGTTTTAGCTTGACATCCTCCTTACAATTATACTTAAGCTGTGCACTTTTTATATCCTAACTTCATTATTTCAGAACGCCCATTTTTCCATGAGCGATCTCTTCCCCTCAATTCTGCTAGACATGTCTACTCTCTACACTGTATCACTTTAATGCTATGATAATTCATTAAGTCCATTCCTTCTACTGGTTCTACTATTGCAGGTTGTTCTGTCATAGATGTATGTTGGTATATCTCTTCACATGGTATACATTCTTCTTCTGTATATATCCTTGCCAAATTTATACATTTAGGAGTTTCTAACAACATTAATTCATCTTTGTTGGATACATAAACTCTAATGAATGTCTTTGTTGGCTACTGTCTTCCCCCTTTTTTCATGCAGAGGTGTATCTGTAGGCCTGTTTAATTGCTGGTCAAGTTAGACAGAGGCATATCAGTATGCATGCTCTCTTGATGGGTCTCCTCTCACAGTGAGAAAGAGATTTATCAAAAGAACTACTTTCTTTCCATTGCTTCCCAAAAATAGGTAAAATCTTGTGATTTGTTAAACTGACGTTTTTATTTCTTTTTTAGCTACACAAACAAATGCATTCTACTTCAATTGTTTCTTATTATGAGTTTTCATTTTGCAAACATATTGCCCCTTTATTAGTGTGATTAAACTGCATAAGTTAAACAGTCCTTACACTAATGTCATCAATGAAGACACTGCACCTAACTTTACACTAGGTCAGTAACAGGATGCAGACTTGGGTAATCTAGAAGATAATGCATTACATTCCGTAGATATAATACCATAACTTTTTAGAAGTTATAGTTTTCATTGTATAACAGTGTCATTAGTACTTATGTGACCCCTTTTTCTCTGGATTTAAAACACAGTGGCAAGGATTCACGAAGCCTCCGTAAAAGAGTTATAACTCTTACACGGAGGCTGCAGTTAAACGGAGTGATGTCAGCATGCTTTGCATATTCATGAGGGCATGCTGAATCACACCTAAGGCTAACACAGTCCGTGTAAGACAGTAGGGGGCATGTCCGTAGGCCGAGCCCTGCAAGTGGACACGCTCCCAGAAGAGTAAAAGTGCCCAAAGTAAACACCCATGACAGAGTCCATGGAAATGTGAATAAAAACAACACAACACATGCCCCCACAGACTACGAACATAAAATGTACAAATGAACATCTTATAATTTTTTTTTAAATTGTAAAGATGTTTGCCTGTGAGTGCGCTCGTTTGCACGGGCGTGCCCGTAGCGCAGCCACAGTTAGCAGTCAGTGGGAAAGCATATAAGAACTAAATATGCAAAGCGAACCAAGAAGCAATAGCATAGTGGTAGAGACATCGGCTGAAGAGCAGGCATCCATGGTTCGAGCCCCCACAACATCAATTTTTTTTTTAGTAAAATAAGCATAAAACAAGTCCCTGACAAATACGTGCACATATAAAATCACAATTTATGTAAAATGTAATGAAATAGTCCATTTATTTTGAAGAAATGTGAGGTAAGAAAACAATAGAAAATGCCAGATGTGCCTATAGCTGAGCTACAGTTTAACAAGGTGAGTGCATCTGCCTGTAGCTGAGCAGTGGTTTAACAGGTGCAAAATGAGTGCCAGTAGCTGAGCAGTGGCTTCACATGCTGAAACTGTGTGACCCTAGCTGAGCTGAGCGTAATATGCATGCTGACAGCCAAATGAGGCGTGAACCAGTGCACCCTGTTTGCGCGGAGCCGTGCACCGTGCTAACAAGCTAACCAGCGGGCAACGTTGAGCAAGCTGTAACAAAACTGCCTTTACACAGACACACCCCCTAGCCTGTCTAGACAGTCATAAAATATAAAAAGCAGTGGCCAGGTTTGAACCCAGGATACCATGCACCACAGTCAAGGTACTGAACCACTAAGCCATGACAGCTGTACTCAGAAATGCAGTAATAGCAAATATATAGGAATGAATAGAAAGTGGAGCATGACAAAGCAGGTTTTGTAAAGTGGATACAATTCCAAAATGGCCAATCACAGATAAGTGCGGGAGAAACGGCATATATAAGCCCCATAGGCGGGAAAACACAGCATAAATGATTGTAGAACTGACTTGCAGCCAGAATGTCAGGTGTAGGTGAGGGTAGTTGCTTTCAAGCACAGAGGTGGGGCGTTGAGGAGTCCAGATACATGGTCTGGCTCCTAGTCCACAATCGTGAGGCCCAACTCATGCAGGGCCAGGTCCTGTGGGGAGCATATAGGGCTGAGGCATGGGACCGGTTGGCTCATGATCTTACCAGTGCCACAGGGATTCCAAGGACTGGTGAGCAGGTCCGTCACCACCATGCGGACCTGAAGAGATGCAAGCAGGACCAATTGAACCTTTGGATACAGGAGGCCCGGCAAATGCCCAACGCCCCACTACTGAGTAAGTTACATTTTATTATGTATGTAAGAAATTAAATTAGCTGATATTATGGAGATGTGTATTCCAATATTACTTCATTTATATTAAAGCTGCAGGTGTCCGTTCTGCGAACCGCAGAGCCTATGGCGATAGGCTGGTGCGGTTGCACCACCAGGCAGGTCAGTAATCCACTCCCAGTAACTGTAAAGAAATATCAAAGTATGACAGTTAGCAAAAGAGTGCAGTCTAGTCACTAAGTAATAAAATGTGCAAGTAACAGTGTAAAAGTGTTTGCAAGTATTGCTTGATTACAAAAGTGTGTTGCAGTCTGTAATCCAAACAGAAAAATGAAAATGTCTGAAATAAAGCCTGAAATAAAGATGCCCCACCTGTAATATAATAGTGCACAACCTGCAGCAGGCTGAAAAGTACAGCTGCAGAAGATGAGCAAATCACATGTGTGAAATATATCCCTGTTGAAATACTGAAACATGACAGAAGTGAGACTGCTGGAAAGGATTGTAATAACTACAGGTAAAACATGTCAATAAAGCCTAGAAGTAAGTACCATCCTGAATAGTAAAATGAAAACAAGTGAGAGGGTGTGGGAAAGAGTTATGAATCCACCAATAAAGTAGTAATAACCCCTGAATAAAGTATACTGCAGTCAGTACAGAATGAAATGAATGTGACAAGTAGAACCAAACTGCGAAATGTGTCCAAAGTGTTGCTGCATCTGGAATGTGTATCCCAAAATCTGGATATGTTGCTCTCAGTCTGCAATATGCAGATAGTATGATTGTCTGAAATATCAAACATCCACAGTTGTCTATAGCTATATAAAGCAAATGTAGCAGGATGATGTAGCTGAACAAAGCCAGATATGAACGTGTATGAATAACAATAAAATATATATTGATGTAGCAGTAACAGTCCTATCACCAAAGTGAAGTAGTTATCATATAGGAAACTGTAGTTAGAACAGTAGTGTGTATATATCTGTAGCTATTAGAAATGTACAGCATATGTATTGGTATTCGAAGGTGTTAATAATATTTTCTTCACCCCACCCTATAACCACATATAATCCATTGCACATGAAATTGGTATGTGCAATCACAATTAACACCCCTGGACATTTGTCCTGATGGGTCATAAATATTTGCATGTCCATTGATGAATCTGCCCTGTTCATACATCCAAACCTGATGGCCTGTTGCCATCAATCAACCCTGCATGTTGTTGGACTGTGTATTGCTGTTCAAATTACACATGTGTTATGCTCGCTGTTCAATGGTGTGAATATCTGGGTGTTTGGTTAATGGGAATACTAATGCATGCTGTTACAACTAATTGCGAATGGTATTGTATGTTACTAACCCAAACTGTCATGACATAATGCAAAACATAGAATGACAGGGAAGGCGGGTTCCAGCGGACCCACCTCTCCCACCTCAGCTGGCGAGTGCACCTGGCACTAGCTCCCAGTCTGGGCCCTCCTCCGGTGGCCCTGTGCCACCTGCAGGTGGAAGCACTGCAGGGGATGGGGCCTGTCCCCCCTCTGCAAGCGTAGCCAGAGGAGAACCACCACTCACCCTCCGTAGCGTCCAGACTGTGGTGCATAGGGGGATCCAGGACTCTGTTCTTGGGCCCCTACACCAGCTTGAGGCACAGGTGGCACAACTTATGGGCATGCCTGTTGCCTGGCCTACACAGCCCCCAGCACAGCCCCGTCCTGGGCAGTGAAGGAACAGTGGCAACTGCCCATGGGTGGGGATATCAGTTCCACTGTTGCCATCTGTGGGCTCATGGGTTCTGGATATCCAAATCTACGTCCCCATCAATTGTGTAACCCCCCCACACGTGTCATACACCGCCCCTGTATGCGTCTTGTTTGTCTTGTCTGTTGACCTACCCAACCTACCTCCCCAGCTATACCGACTTCCTTCACCTGACATACCACTCTCACCTGAAAAAAAAAAAAAAAAAGGCACTCTGTACCCACAAAAAAATTACGTCCCATACATAGCTGCCCATTCCGCACATATGTCTGCCGGACATGGAAACTATCAATTACAATTGGCTGTACAACAAGTATTATTGTTGTCCTTACACCTCTCTCAGGGGTGGAAGGTATCAAATGTCACACCAAATTACAAACATATGCACAGCTGTTGCTGATGAAGAAATGGGCAGCTATGGGCCTTACCTACATCCCTCCTGCAAAACCCAAGCTTGTTTCCCTACTGTCTTACCCTCTTTGTGACCCCTTTTTCACCACTTTCCTGTCTCCCCATTTTCATTTCTTTCAAAGAAAATAGTGCGGGTGTGCGCAAGAGTAAGCACGTTTAAGCGGTTGTAAGTGGGTGTGCGCGTGTGTGCGCGAAGCTAAACGCCAGTGCACATGCGTGAGCTCCGCGCAAACCAGCACTAACCCGGTTACAACTGCTTAAAAGTGCCTTAGTCACTCTGATTGACAGGTCCTGTAGTCAGTTCAAAAGCAAAATAAAATCCCACTGTCAGTCCCAAACACAGGACATTGGAAACAGTAGTCTGCATGACTTACCACTAAGCCATGACTGTTATAGAAGAGCATTGTGCTAAAATAAATATATCATGTAATAGTAGGAATGAATGTAAAGGGAATATAGTACACAAAGCATGTCATTTAGAATTACTGTCAAAACTAGTGGATTTCCATAACAGTAGTGTGTGAACAGAAACAGCCATGCTAGTTGGTAGCTAGTAGGTAATAATGTCACTGTAGCACCTTGCAAGCCACACACATACTCGCAGCAGGATAATCACTGCCCATACCCCACAACCTCTTACAGGAACACATCCAGACCAAGTAATAAAATATGTGGAGCAAAGGGCCAAAACCAGGGACACATTACAAATAATGTTACAACAAACTCAGACAGTTCAGACAGTAACAGGTTCTGCATTTTGTGGGATGTTTAGAAGGGTATGAAGTCTGAAACTTGAATGTTTGTCACTATATTCTGACTTGAGCCCAGAGTGATTTGCCAGAAAAAGCTGTGCATGAGATATTGACCAAAATATGAGGCAGAAATGTGGACAACCTGCAAATATTTGTACACATGAGAGGTCTGACACCACCATATTTGAATAGTTAAGAGCCTAGACATAGCAACAGTGAATGAGTTACAGGGATGCCCCACAGACTCCATGCGAAATGTACAAACAGTAGGCAGAAAGGTGTGACAACACATGCAATGGTAACTATGGAGTCCTGAAAGTATGCACCACTTGCATGGCAGAAAAAGTGTAGTAATACATATGCTTATGCTATCCCACAGTCACAACTGCAGCATACCAGACAATTTAATGGGTGTACCCCACTGATATGTACCATTCCATGAGGCAGATAACAGATGCACCTGAGAGTCTCTGGGGCCTGTTCAGCAGCATACTCAAATACCCTAATAGATGTCAAGGCCCACACCATGGCCAGACCACACTGCATTCTGTAACACCCTAGCAGATATAGCAAGCATTCCAAGGTGTGAATGTACATGGAAAATAGGAAAGCTACAGCAGCACACTACAGTCAGGACATCTAGCAGGCATACAAGTAGTGACTGTAAAGGGCAAATATGGAAGCCATAGCAACAAAGTGCAAGCAAAAGTGCAAGGAAAGCACACACACACACATTAACAGTAGTAGTAGTCGTAGGTGTCAGTGTACATACACAGTTAGTACAGGAAACTGGAGAAATGAATGGAGGAATGTTAATCTACAACACAGCTGGAAATATGAGAGAGATATCAACCTTTACACTCACAGAACATTGTCCACAGCATACCAGCATGGTCCCTGCCCTTAAAATCTGAAAGGGCTACGCCTATCTCACATACCTTTTTATAGCACTGTTCTGAAATCACAGTGAGAACTGCAATCAGTACACAACTGGCTGCATGCAATTAGCAAATGCTGGCTAACAACTGGTGCAGAGGCCATCACATGGACATATGCAGATACCTACAAAAGTATGCTGCACTCCCAGTCCACACATGCAATACTTTCATTGCACCCTGAGGAGGAAGTGAGAGACAGACAGAGAGAGAGAGAGAGAGAGACAGAGACAGAGAGAGAAAAACGAAATTAAACAGACACAAACAAAACTGTTCAGCAACAGCCACCTGAAAGCTGACAACTGGCAAGTGGAGCAGCAGGACACAAAACCAGATGGCAACACAAGCAGCTGTGACAAACACAGGTAATGTAAAGTAATAATACTATAAAGGTCTACATACTGTGAACCCTCCATATGTGTCATTGGACTGTATCCATATGTATATGAAGATGTGCAAAGGTCAGGGGACATACAGCAACTATCAGTGAAGGCTGTACATACATTTGTATGCGAGAGCATCTATGTGCACATATCAATGTAGGTTGACTGTAGGTTGTAGTGCAATGTGCAAAGTAGGTTTCACAGTTATGTATGTTTAGCAGTATGTTAGTGTGTGCATACAGTATGGTAGACAAACATGTTGATATACCTGTTTATCATATGGATACGTATGTATGTCAAAATATGTATGTATGTATGTATATATATATATATATATATATATATATATATATATATATATATATATATATATATATATATACATATAATATGAATATATGTATACATACATAGAGAGAGAGATGTAGGAATACATAGACAGATGTAGATAGATAGAATATGTACAAACATATATATGTAATACACACATACAGGTATAGATATATGTAGATACATATACATAGACAGACTGATCTGACTATCTACAGGTATGACTGTATATGACGACCTCAACACCCTCTGTCACTCTCACCCCCTCTGTGTGCCCCCCCTCCATATCTATAGCAATATATGTACATCAATATATATATATGTGTATATGTATACAGATATATATATATATATATATATATATATATATATATATATATAGATATATATATAGATATATCTATATACATATATATATATATATATAGAGAGAGAGAGAGATGTATATATATTCTGAGTGAGGCACATGTGTACAGATGTATTGCAACAGGTGCCTGGTGACAAAGGCATGGAGTGAACACCAGTGTCAAAGCTGGAGTACCATACCCCATTTCAAATCACCTACACCAGTAACCACCAGATATGTGATTGGCTGCCCACCACTGCATGTGTCAGGGGTGAACAGGGTCATAAATGTGTACAATAGTCCCCCCAATGATATTCACAGTGGCACACTATTCCTGGAATACCTGCACATGGTATGTGTCAGCAGACATGGTGTGTCAGCTATGGACATGTAGGTCAGTGTACCCCTCCACACCACATAATGGATGCCATCACATGACAGCTACAGATATGGAGAAGGACACAGTGACATGTACAACACTGTGACAATGCACTCAAACACATTACCAATGCACAGTGACTGACAACACCACAGAGTACACACATACTACCCACATAGAGGTTACCACTCCTGGATTTACATACGTAAGTCACACAGATGTCCAACAACCATAGTAACACCTCACACAATCCACAACCTAAATGACTGCTGTGTGTCATCCATGCCACTGCAATAGAGAGCACATGTGGAGGTAAAGGTTCCTACCCACAGATAAGACATACCCTGCAATAAACCACACAGTGTTAAGAAGCAAGACTCTCCATGAGTACATGTCACACATACCCCTGCTGAATGTTAGTCAGATAGGTAATATGCCATATGAGTCACCCTGTGTAACTGTGTGACAGCAGCAGGTACCATCACACCACATGTGTCACAATGGTCAGGGTAGCAGAACAGTATGCTGCTGTAGTCCCAGGGGCAATAGCATATTGTATAGTATTGTATTGTATTATATTGTATTGTGTTGTATTGTATTAGTATGTTGAGGTGCCTCCTTTGTGGAGTGGAACCACTGATGCTGTGTGCCAGTGTACAGGTACATATCCTGTAGTCAGGCTAGTGTTACATAGCACTTCTATATGTGTGTTTAGCTCCTGTCAGAGTTCATGTAGCATGCAACCGGGGATACCATCAGGTCCCAGTCATGTTGTGTATTCTGCTTTCCTGAGGGCGGCTCTCACCTGGATATCTGTGATGACAGGGAGGTTACAGTCAGCTGGGATAACTATGTCTTATTTTTGGGGAGAGGGAGGGGTGACACCTGCACTGAACCTGTCTGCCACAATGTTGTCAATATCTGTGGTTTCAGTGAATTATTTGTTGTTGTGTACTAACTATGAGCATAGAGGAGGGATTCTGACCAGGTTGCTAACATAACTGAAGAAGGCCTTCTGGTTATCTGTAGTGTCCCTCTTGATTTCCCTCTCAAAGTTGTCCATGGATGTATGTATGAGGGAAAATAGATCCTTACTAGTGCTGCTCAGACATGCCTTCCCTTTATGGAATTATGCTCTGTCTTGCAGTAGCTGCCATCTTTTGTAATACAATCTGTCTATGGCTGGGGTCCACCAGACAGGATGCTGTCCCTTTGTGGAGAGTGTCTTGGTCATATATGGGATTGCATGATCCATGCATTCTCGGAGATGTCCGTAGAAAGCATTTGTGTAGGGGTCAGCATTGTGGGTTGTGTTTTCCACTGGCCAAGTGGGCTGAAAGGATACCATGTCACTGTTACAAAGTGTAAAGTTTGCATCTGCAATGTTATTCACTATAGTCATTTGTGCTGGTGGTGGAGGTGGGATATGTATATCCAGGGCAATTAGTTTGTGGTCAGCTCACAGTAGTTGATGATGTAGGCCATACAGTACCTAGATACAAACCTCCAGAGTGAGGAGGTGCTCTGGACCTGAATCAGTGTTCTGACTGCTGAGGTTTGGTAGTATGTCGTATGGAGTGTGCCAGGTACTGTTGCACAGTTGCTGGCTGAGCACTGATACCTGGCCATTTACATGTGTATCCACCAATAGACAGACAGATGCTATATATGTGAGATATGTTGTATCATAACAGTCGAGCAGCATGTGTAGTATGTGTGCCAAATTCTGCTGACATATATTGCTGATATCAAGTTATTTTCTTTTTCAGGAACATGACTCACCCGCGAAATCCAGCTTACTCCGCAGCTGAGGATGAGGAGATTATGCAATACTCTTTTCCAGCACCAGCCAGAATCAGCAGGAGAGGGCTGCACTGTGGCAAGACATGGTCCGTCGGGTAAATGACATAGGCACGCATAATAGGGCATATGAGCAGGTACAATATCACTGCAGTGATTTAATCAGAAATGTCCATCAGCATGCATCGGATATCTACAGGCAACAGGTCACCACAGGTGGTGGGGTGGCTACACATCCCCCACTCACCAGACTGGAGGGACTACTCATGAGTGTAGTGGCTCCAGTCCGCCAGCAACAACAACAGCAGCAGACATGCATTATGATGGAGGCTGGAGCCACGCAGCAGCAAGACTATGAGTGTGCAGGTAATATGCCATATGTATAGTTGACTGTTGTGTACACTGGTAGTTAATGCATGTGTGAGGTGTGTCCTTGGTTTGTAGCTGTCATCATAGTATTTAATGTGGAAGTGTGATATCCTCAATATCAGCAGCTGACCTGTGAAAGGCGACTGTTGTACTACTGACCTGTATCATACTCAGTAACAATGGCACAGTTGTGCCCACTGACATTAGTTTTCTCACTTCTGCAGGCCCCTCAGGTGTAACAGCAATGCAGCCTATCCATGCTGGCGAGTGTGTATTAACAATACCTTTAATAGTCTTGATAGTAAAAGTAATATTAGGCTCACTTAGTAGTGCGCTGTGTATGCATGCAGGTGTGTCTGTGTCTGTGTGTTGATATCACACATACTGAGTAGTGTACAACTGTGTGCAACTGTGTGCATGTGTACGTGTGCATGTGTGCATGTGTGCACCTGTGCATGTGTGCACGTGTGCATGTGCACATGTGTGCATGTGTGCATGTGTGCACCTGTGCACCTGTGCATGTGTGTGCATATGTGTGCATATGTGTGCATGTGTGCATGTGTGCACCTGTGCATGTGTGCATGTGTGCATGTGCACATGTGCGCATGTGTGCATGTGTGCACCTGTGCACCTGTGCATGTTTGCACCTGTGCACCTGTGCATGTGTGTGCATGTCTGCATGTGTGCATGTCTGGACCTGTGCATGTGTGGATGTGTGCATCACTGGTAATATTGTGTAGACATTGTAAACTGTGTTTCCTGTTTCCCTCCCACAGGTTCTGGTGCTGCTCTGGTGTCATTCAGCAGGGAACCTGAATCAGGTGCCATGGGTACTGATAATGATGACATCTGTGTAATGGCACAGGAAGGTATGCCAGGGTCCATCATTGGTCAGCCGATTGACAGTACACAGCTGTCAACCCCATCAATGCGCACAGTTATCCTGCCAATACACCCTTTGTCACCAATGTCCCTAGGTGATGGACAGCATACAGTGGGCATTGACCAGGGTAATGTGGTATCTGTGGCACATGCCTCCCCACACAGCAGCCATGGGCATGGCCCTGAGATGGTACCACACAGACAGATGTCCAGGGGTTCTCGTGGGAGCATCTGTGGGCGTACTGCCCCTGTCAGAAGTGCCCACAGAGGTCTTACAACCTCAGCTATGTTTCGGGCTGTCATGCAGGCACAGTCACGTATGGAACGGTACACCAGACGGTCTGAGGGAGCTGACAGCATGTCGCACAGCCATGACTGACAGTATGCGTGACATTGCTGCTGCCATCCGTAATTTCACCGATGTCATAGACAGACATTGTGGGGACATATTAGGCCGGTTCCACAACTACATGTCCATGAGCCAGGGTGATGGTGGACGGTTGAGGAATCGACGTGGGTGTATGCCAGCAACAACAGCAGCTGGCAGTCGTCGAGGACGTCAACAGGGCCGTGGCTGCCCCCATAGTGCCAGCAGCAGCCCCAGCAATGCTGGGTCTGTGCTGTCATCAGACCGCCCCAGGAGACCACGTGCACGTGGCTCTGGCCAGGCCCGACAGGGATCTGTGTCCAGTCAACGAACACCTGCTTCTGATGACAGTACCCAGTCTGGGTTGGTACCGGATACGGTCCATAGCACCCCTGCAAGGCACAGGTACCGTGTCCATGGCGGGAGACACTGATCTGTATGACCTGGCAGGTACAGTCTGTAGCTGTCCACAAACACCAGTATATGGCAGCCATGAGGTGGAACTGTGTGCATCCATACACACATGCGAATTGACAACACCTAGGGCTACCGCATACATGCACACACTGCATCAACATTGCCCCACCTTGTACTGCTGTCCCTCACCAACACACATACGCATACATGTCAATCGGTGGTATCGGTGGCTGACTCAGGCATACCAAGTTCACACCCTGTGCATATGATGAAACTGTGCTACCTCCTGCAATCTGTAACATCAGTGCAGGTACAGGTTAACATGTTGCTGATGCACAGGGTGACTACATAGACGTATAGTAATAGTATCATGTTGTTAACAGTACTGTGTGCTGAAATAATTGTGGGTATATCACAGCATGCCTGATGCAGTAAGGGTATGAATGTCATGTACTGTTGTCTACACCCATGGTAAGTACCATAGTGTATCATCTGCACATGTTGGCATACTGGTGGTAAGGATGTCAACAGAAGGCTACATACATAGGTAGCACAGGGGATAAGGTAATGAAAGTATTAATACGCAATGATGGACATGTAAACTGCAAGTGGCATGTTGCCCACACTGGACTCTGCAATGCGGATGTTTGAGGATGTTGATATGTGTGCAGTACTACACGACTGGTACAGGACACACAGGAGCACCCTAGCACTGCAAGCTCACATCTCATACCATGCTAGACAGCCCCAACACACAAAACTAACTGTCACAGAAGGGAGAGTCCCCATACATGTCAGGGATACTGTGGTGGCAGGCCAGGTAGCATACATCCTACTAAGTATGGAACCACTGAGTGAAGGCTCAGTCTCTGCTATTTGACATGTGTATTACTGCAGGTATGAGCACATGGTTTCCATCCAGTTATTGTACATCCTGACGGTACATGGTCTGTACACTTGTGTGCGCTAAGACTGGACCCTAGCCATCTGACCTGTGTATTTCCATGTACATGTGCATAGTAGCTGCATATTTTCAGTGTTACCTACTGGAAGTGGTACAGCTTGTTTGTTGTACAATGGACTACATGCAGCCCTGCTTACTGTAGCTTTGTTTGCATGCATGTTTGCTTGCAATTACCCTGGAATACTGATCCCACCTGCAATGCATAGTTACAGAGCTTCTGTGGACTCCTAGTGACATCTGCATAGCTTACTATATGTATGCCCATGTCTCACTTGACAGAATGTCACTGTTTGTCCTGTTCACATGTATGTTGCCTGTGACACATTGCATATGACTTACCTGGCATTTGTCCACGTGAGCAGTCATATATGCTACTGCTAACTAATCACAGGCACTACACCCTCACATATTCATCTTCTGTTGAACCACCTGCTTCGCTAGGGACGGCTTGCACCTGTCACCCCTGGGCTTTCGGATATTGGCAAAGGCTCTTGCTACCCCCATAGTGCCTTTGTTAGGCAAGGCTCAAACACACCTTCATAGGTATCACAAGGGATAAGAAACTAAGAGTAATGCTACCCAACGCCAGAGGTCTAAACCTCAAGATGCATGCACTCAAAACTCTCCTTAGCATGGAGAACATCGATATCTGGCAGTAACAGATGCCTGGTTCAGGGCTACTGAGAGCACCCCAGCACTACCAGGTTATACCTCATACCATGCTTTTCAGCCCCAAAACTTGGAACGAACCACAAAGGAGGGAGTATTGATATTCATCAAAGATACCCACACCTCCAGGTTGGTGGCAAAGCACCAAGCATCAGAGACTATCCATGTGCAACTAACAATGGGTGAAACTGCCTTCCAAGTTATAGCCTGCTACAGACCACCCTCCCAAACCCAAGAACTGCACTCGGCCTTCCTGATAACAGTGGAAAATATGAAGGTCTCTCCAAACACCATTATATTGGGCGACGTCAACTACCCAAACATAGACTGGGAGCATGACTCTAGCTCCAACACCCTAGGCCAAAGATTCCTAGAATATATGAGCTCAAATGCTATGGAACAACTTGTTACCACTCCCACAAGAAGGGGAAACATACTGGACCTGATCATCACCAACATGGGGACTCTATGCTCCAGACCAGAAGTGTATCCCTCACTGGTAAGATCAGACCATAAACTAATCTCACTGGATATTCACATCCCGACCCCACCCCCTGCCCAGCACACCACAGTGAACAACTTCTCTAAAGCAAATTCACACTCCTCAAAACTGAGGTGGAAACCTTCAAAGCCCCCGGGCCTGTGGAAACTACAGACCAGACCACAGATTCCTCTATAAATGCATTCTATGGACACCTTCAGGAATGCATGGATCATGTGATCCCGAATAAGACCAAGACCCAATCCTCCAAAGGCAGACGTCCTGTCTGGTGGACCCCAGCCATAAACAAACTACACAATAGAAGGAGGAAGCTACTAAATGATACAGCAAAATCCCAAAAAGGGAAGGCATCACTGATCAATATTAGCAAATAACTACAGGCACTCATAAGATTGTCTAAGGCCAGCTTCGAGAGAAATTGCACAGGACACTAAGGATAATCACAAGGCTTACTTTAGTTATGTTAGGAACCTGGGTGGTAATTGCCAGATATGCTCATAGGTAGTCCAAAATGTCAATAGAAACACCAAACCCACAGACATTGCCAACATTCTAGCTGACAGGTTCAGCGCAAACTTCTCCCCCCCTCCACACCGAAAGGGCAAATATGTATCCCAGCAGAGTGCTGCCTCCCTGACATCTCAGATGCTCAGGTAAGAGCCGCCCTCTCCAAAGCAATACACACTGCATCAATGGGACCAGACAGTGTCCCGGGCTGTGTCCTACATGAACTCCAAGAAGAGCTACAACCAAACATAAAACTACTGTTCAATCCCAGCCTTACTACAAGATATGTGGCCAAAGAGTGGCGTACAACAACAGTGGTCCCTCTACAGAAAGGTGGTGCCTCAACGGATCCTGGACACTATCGCCCCATAAGCCACACTAGCTCGGTCTGCAGAGCTGTGGAAAGGATCATCATGGACCTCATAAATAAAGATATTGGAGACCTACAGACACTGGATCATACCCAGTTTGGCTTTGTTAAGGGCAGATCCTACCTCTCAAACCTGGTTGATTTCTTTGAAACAGTCACCAAGGCCATTGACGAGGGGAAGGTGGTCCACACAGCCTACCTGGACCTCGCAGAAGCCTTCGATACAATACCCCACTCGGGCATTCTAGAGAAGCTCACCAGCTTAAATATAAGCCCCTATGTCACTAGATGGATTGCACACTGGCTTAAGGACAGAACCCACATGGTTAGAATTGCTGGAGCCATGCCAGACTCCAAACCAGTTACAAGTGGTGTCCCACAAGGCTCAGTCCTGGGACCTCTCTTGTTTGGTATATATTTATCGTAGGTATAGGCCAACATGGAAGGACTGTGGCGGACCAAATATGCAGATGACTGCAAACTGGCCGCCATAATCGACTCTCCAGCCGACACAAACATCCTCCAAAAGGGCCTCATAGAAACAGACAACTTGTGCCAGAGCCATGGCCTCAAGATGAATGCAAAAAAGTGTATAGTCATCCCCTTTGGCATAAACAAAGTGCCCACACAGTACCACATAGGTGGTAATCCATTAAGTACAGAAAAAGTAATTAGGGACCTGGGGACCCAATTTGATAGCAATCTCTCATTTGACAACCACATGGCCAAAGTGGTTAGAAAGACATTTTATATAGCCCACCCCATCATGAAGGGATTCACATCTAGATCAGGGGAGGACATTGTGCCTCTTTACTCATCCCTCATCAGGCCCATAATTGAGTACAATGCCCCTGTTGGGATGTACCTTACCAGACACCTGCAGCAACTGGAAAGACCCCAAAAGTACCTCACCAAGAGGATCAAAGGGCTCAAACAGATGCCATATGCTGACCGGTTAAATAAACCCCAGCTCTACTCAGTGGCATACCGCCTGTTCAGAGGCGATCTGTGCCTGATGTATAAAGCCATGTCAAACCCAGAATTAATGGGCATGTTGCAAATGAGTATATCCAAATCCCATCAGGCTACACGCTTGAGAGACTTGAACCTCAGCACTGAAATAAATAGGACATGCTGGAGGGACAGATTCATAACCCAGATGCTCCCTTCACTCTGGAATAAAATCCCAGTCCAGGTTAGGCAGAGTCCCTCATTGACTCTCTTCAAGAGGAATCTTGATGAGTGGATGGGAAATTGTAGGTTTACCCCGGGTATCACTTCTGTGTCACTGTTAGACAGAGGCACAGTATACTAACCTCGGAAAAGGGCATGGCAAGATATATTTACAATGGATGGCGACAGCCAAACACATTCTGGCTAGGTTCATAAATGCCCTAGGGCAGATAGCCTAGTATGAACCTATGAACCTATGAACCTATGTACCTTGTTCCCCATTGGCCCTATGTGCTGTTAATCACCATGGCAATCACAATACTATGGTAGCATGTGCAAAGGTCAGTTGTCAGTCACCTCTATGGTACAGTTGTGGAATATGTGGGTCATGTGGCAATGTCACAGCTGCCACATGTACACAGTCAACCCTCTCTCCTACACATGGACGTACAACACATGTATGAGATGGAACCACATAGCCAAACTGGGGACTAAGCACTCTGAATCCAGTACTGGCATAACCTGTCAGGTGGCATGAAATACTACAGTGACTACAATACCAGTCTGATGTAGACCTACACTGACAGCAATACAAGCACATGAACACACTGGGCCATTCGTGGAGCCTAAGAATAGCATCCTGCCTGAGCGGCAGACACCTCTGCAGCTGGCACACAGGCATACGTTATGCCTGAACGCATCACGCATAACACATAGCACACAAATCCTGTGTGCCAAACAGTCACAGCCTGTACGGCTAGACAACACATCTGCCACAGTTGTGTTAGGTACCTTTATTGTCCGGTACAGTGAGGTCATGCTCACCAGGCTGGACAAGGTGAAGGTCACAGTGATATGCCCGTGGGGCACTATGGTCCACCACATAACACAAGCATACAGGTCAGTCAGAGGCATGGACACATATGACTCAGTCATTGTCCATGCCACATACCTTCTCCTGCTGTATTTATAGGGTGCTGACATCATCAGTGTTTAGAAAGGGGAATGTGCATCCTGTAGTGTGTTCTCCTAGTTGCCAAAAGGGACATTTCCCTCACACAAAATTGCACATACACTAACCCCCCTCATCCAAACACACACACTTGCAGGATTCAAACCCCTACCTAACTATGTTATGACACTCAAAACTGACGCATTAGCGGAGCGCGCTATTTGCATTACTGGGAGGTTTTCCTTCTCCTGCTATACTTATAGGGTGCTGACATCATCAGTGTTTACAAAGGGGAATGTGCATCCTGTAGTGTGTTCTCCTAGTTGCCAAAAGGGACATTTCCCTCACACAAAATTGCACACACACTAACCCCCCTCATCCAAACACACACACTTGCAGGATTCAAACCCCTACCTAACTATGTTATGACACTCAAAACTGACGCATTAGCGGAGCGCACTATTTGCATTACTGGGAGGTTTTCCTTCTCCTGCTATACTTATAGGGTGCTGACATCATCAGTGTTTACAAAGGGGAATGTGCTTCCTGTAGTGTGTTCTCCTAGTTGCCAAAAGGGACATTTCCCTCACACAAAATTGCACACATTTGCATTACTGGGAGGTTTTCCTTCTCCTGCTATACTTATAGGGTGCTGACATCATCAGTGTTTACAAAGGGGAATGTGCATCCTGTAGTGTGTTCTCCTAGTTGCCAAAAGGGACATTTCCCTCACACAAAATTGCACACACACTAACCCCCCTCATCCAAACACACACACTTCCAGGATTCAAACCCCTACCTAACTATGTTATGCCACTCAAAACTGGCGCATTAGCGGAGCGCGCTATTTGCATTACTGGGAGGTTTTCCTTCTCCTGCTATACTTATAGGGTGCTGACATCATCAGTGTTTACAAAGGGGAATGTGCATCCTGTAGTGTGTTCTCCTAGTTGCCAAAAGGGACATTTCCCTCACACAAAATTGCACACATTTGCATTACTGGGAGGTTTTCCTTCTCCTGCTATACTTATAGGGTGCTGACATCATCAGTGTTTACAAAGGGGAATGTGCATCCTGTAGTGTGTTCTCCTAGTTGCCAAAAGGGACATTTCCCTCACACAAAATTGCACACACACTAACCCCCCTCATCCAAACACACACACTTGCAGGATTCAAACCCCTACCGAACTATGTTATGACACTCAAGATGGATGCATTAGCAGAGCGCGCTATTCGCATTACTGGGAGTTTTCCCTTCTCCTGCTTTACTTATAGGGTGCTGACATCATCAGTGTTTAGAAAGGGGAATGTGCATCCTGTAGTGTGTTCTCCTAGTTGCCAAAAGGGACATTTCTTTCATACCGACTTGCACACACACTGATCCCCTCCACACATACTGAGCATTTACAGGATTCAAACTCCTACCTGACTATGTCATGACACTTGAGACGGATGCATTAGCAGAGCACGCTATTCACATTATGGGGAGATTTCCCTTCTCCTGCTTTACTTATAGCGTGCTGACATCATCAGTGTTTTGAAAGGGGAATGTGCATCCTGTAGTGTGTTTTCCCAGTTGCCAAAAGGGACATTTCCCTCACACAGACCAACCCTACTCACACACACCAAGCATTTGCAGGATTCAAACCCCTACTAAACTATGGTATGACACTCAAGATGGACGCATTAGCGGAGCATGCTATTTGCATTACTGGGAATTTTCCCTTCTCCTGCTGTACTTATAGGGTGCTGACATCATCAGTGTTTAGAAAGGGGAATGTGCATCCTGTGGGGAGGCAGACGCCAAGCACACTCTGGCTAAGCTGTCATTCACTAGGGCAAACAGCCTAGTGTTGACCTCTACACCCATATGTTTAATTGTCAAATGCACATTATTTGCTGATGATAGACTGTTTGCAGGTTTTTATTGCCATAGCATTCCCTGTTTGTATGAACAACATGTGTATCTGTGGAAGATGTTTGCATATGGGAGGGATCCACTATATCACGTATGTCTCTGTAGTCATTTAACTGTGTGCACTGGGCAGATTGCTGTGATGTGGTTGGTTCCTGGAATAACACGTACAAATACCAGATATGTGTGGCCAACTGCTAAACTGAGATTTGGCCTAAGTATGTGAGCATGCCCAGTTCAGCCTTCCCATGGCATGTTGTCTGACATATGTCTCATTTATCAAAGCGTGTGAGCATGCCCAGTGTGAGCTTTCCATATCTTGAACTCTGCAGCCCACCACATTTGTGGATGAGTGTGAACTTCAACAAATATCTCCCATTTATGGTTGTGTGTTGTGTGTCATGTTGTGTAGTTACTGTCCGACTGCTTTGTGTGTGAACACAACAGGGATTATACTGTGCCTGCAGGGTTTGCATGGGATGCTTTGCATACAGTTGTCAACATCCTTTCATACTGACCTAACACTGTAGTACCGTATAGTGTACTGGTTCAGTACTTTTACTGTGGTGGACAGTATCCTGGGCTTTAGTCCTGTCACTGCTTTACATTTCCATAGTGAGCACAACAGCCTGGTTAGGGGCCAGTTGTGCGCATCTGACCATGTTGCATTATGTTCAGATATGAACTACTTAAAACAGGCTTGTCCAACATTGGTAGTGTATTCCACAACATAGGTGTACATTTGCAAACACTAGCGATGTGCCTAGGCCATTTCTAATGCTAGTCGGAGAGTGTGTTTGTCCTTCGACACACATTGTAAGTGGAGTTTGCCATGACATATGTCATGGTTAGTATACTGTGCCTCTGTCTACCTGTGACATAACAGTGATACCCAGGGTAAACCTACCATCTCCCATCCACTCATCAAGATTCCTCTTGAGGTGAATCAATGAGTGACTCTATGGATAGCCTGTACTGGGAGTTTACTCATGAGGGGGGGTGGCTTCTGTGTTATGGATCATGCAGTACAGCTTGTCCTATGTATGTCAGTGCTGGGGTTCAGGTCTGTCATGTGCATAGCTCACTGCCATTCAGATTGTACAAGGTGCAGCATGTTTATTGATTCCAGCTTGGACATGGCTTTATACATCAGGCACAGCTTGCCTCTGGGTGGGCAGTATGGCAGTGTGTGTAGCTGCAGTTTGTTTAATCAGGCAACACATGGCATCTGTGCAAGCTCTTTGATACTCCTGGTGAGGTACTGTTGGGGACTTTACAGTTGATGGAGGTGTCTGCTGAGGTACATCCCACAGGGGCTATTGTAGTCAATTGTAATGCTGATGAAGGATGACTGCAGAGCCACAATGACCTCCCCTTATCTAGATCTGACAACCTTCATGATTAGGTGGGTATATGGTAAGTTTCTGTAAACACTACAGCCACATGTTTGTCCAATGCAGGATATCTATCATCTTGTGTCCCCAGGTCTTTCATTACATGTTAAGTGTGTAATGGGTTCACACCTATGTGGTAATTGGTGGGCACTTACTGTATATCCACGGGGGTTGACTATACACTTTTCTGCAATTAGCTTGCTGACATAGCTATGACACCAGTTGTCTGTTTCTATGTGGCCCTTTTGTGGGATGCTTGTGTCAGCTGGAGGGTCAGATATGGTGGGCAGTTTGTAGTCCTCTGCAAACATGTTCAGACACAGTCCTTCCATGTTGGCCTGTACCTATGGGACATATATACCAAACGAGGGAGGTCCCAGGACCAAGCCTTGTGGGATGCCAGTTATATCTGGTTTGTAGTCTGACATGGCTGCAGCATGTCTGACCATGTCAGTTCTGTCCTTGGTCTGGTTTGCAACCCCTCTACTGACATAGGGGTTTATATTTAAGCTGGTGAGCATATCTATAATGAACACGTAGGGTATTGTATAGAAGCCTTTGCAAGGTCCAGCTACGCTGTGTGGACCACATTGCCCTCATCAATGACCTTAATGACTGTTTCAAATGAGTCAAACATGTTTAGGGGCAGGATCTGCACTTAAGAAAGTCACACTGGGTAGGGTCCGGTGTCAGTAGGTCCCCAAAATCTTTATGTCTGCGGTACATGCTGATCCTTTCCATAGCTGTGCAGACCAAGCTTCTCAGGATTCTGAGGTGGTAGTTTTCAGTATCCATTCAGGCAATACCTTTTTTGAGAAGGACCACTGTTGTTGTACACTGCTCTTTGGGTACATATCCTGTGGTAAGGCTGACATTGAGCAGTAGTGTGGTTTGGCATTCCATTCTTCTTGGAGTCCATGTTGGACTCAGCCCAGGACACCATCTCATACCATTGCTGCTGTGTCTTTTGCTTTGTAGATGCTGGCTGTTACCTCAGCATCTGCAATGTCAGGGGGCCATCAGTCTGCTGGGACAGATATTTTGCATTCTTGGGGGGGGGGGGGTTGCACTGCACCTGTCAGGATGTATGTTGGCAATATGTGTGTGTGTTTGGTATGTTGTTTGTAATATTTGCGTGATTCAGAGCATATCTGTGAATTCCCAACACGGTTCCTACCATCAGTTGTGGAAGCCTTGGGATTATCCTTAGTGTCCTGTACAATTTGTATCTTCATAGGTTCATAGGTTCATACTAGGCTATCCACCCTAGGGGATTTGTAAGCCTAGCCAGAGTGTGTGTGATCTTCGCCACCCCTTGCTATGTGAATATTATGGCCATTTATGATTTGCTTTGCAGTTCCTCTGTCTGGACGTGACACAGTGAAGACCCCCAGTGTAACTCTACGATAATCCATCCACTTGGCAAGGTTCCTGTTGAAGAGTGTCAGTGAGGGGCTCTGCCTAACATGGAGTGGGATTCTGTTCCAGGGTGTGGGGAGCCTCTGGGTTATGTATCTGTCCCTCCAGCACATCCTATTTCATTATGTGTTGAGGTTGACATCTCTCACTCTCACAGCTCTGATGGCTTTGAGTTTTCTGGGGTGGAGCATGTCCATTACTCCTGTGTTGGACATGGCCTTGTACAACAGACATACAATGCCTCTGTGTAGGCAGTATGTGACTGCATTCAGCTGGGGTGTCTACAGCCAGGGAGCATATGACATATATTTGAGACCCTTTATCCTCTTGGTGAGGTACCTTTGAGGTCTTTCTAACTGCTGCAGGTGTCAGGTAAGGTACATCCCAAATGAGGCATTGTACAAGATTATGGGTGTGATAAGAGAACAGTATAGGGGCACAATGACCTCTGTTGACGTAGCTGTGAATCCTTTCATGATACGGTGTCCAATATAGACAGTCTTCCTAGCCACATTGGCAATGTGAGTGTCACATAACTTGTGTCCCTAGGTCCCTGATTACTCCTTCCATACATAATGGTTTACCACCTATGTGGTAATTTGTGAGTACCTTGTTTGGTATTTGGTGGGACATTCATACTGTCCAGTGTCTTCAGGACGGCTGGGTGGGGTTCCTGTGTGTGAGAGTGTGGTCTGTAGCATGCTACAGACTGTACAGCAGTCTTGCCTATGGTTAGTTGCACATGGGTGGACTCCAATGCCTTGTGCATTGTCAGTTACCTGGACGTATGGGTGTCTGTGCGGAATATGGATACTCACCCTCCTTTTATGTTTTGTTCCAGGTTTTGGGGCCATAACGCATGATATGTGGTATAACCTGGTAGTGCTGGTGTGCTGTCAGGAGGCTTGCAGCAGGTTTCTGTCACTGCACAGACATCGATGTTCTCCATACTGGGATGGCCTCGAGCATGCATATTGAGGTTTACACATCTGGCATTGGTCAGCATTACCCTTATGTTTCTTTCCACTTATGTTTTGTAGGGTGGTGGGTTAGTCTTTTCAGCCTTGCCTACAAAAGGCTCTATGGAGGTGGCAAAAGCCTTATCCAATATCCAGACACCCAGGGGTAACAGGTGCAAGCCATCCCTGGAACAGCTGTGTGGCTTGTCAAGCATGACATCCCAAGCAGACAGACATTGGATCCCCTTGGAATGACACCAGTAATTGTGCCACTTGTTATAACAGATCATTCCGTGTTTGTACTGTGGCATCATTCTTGGTGAGGGTAGGATGCTGCAAATGGTCAGTGTCATACCGGCCTGGACTACATAATCAGAGAGCTCATCTATGTCTCTTTTCATGTAGTCCGGGGAGGTACATCTCAGGTCATTCACACCAGCATGGACTATGACTGCATCATATTTCTACTTGCTTTGGGGTGACCTGCATACTTGTGTTATGTGGCGTATTGTAGCAGCCTACAGGCAGCTTACTGTACCCTTTCCCTTGTTCAGTCTGCTGTGCGGGACAGCAGCGTGTCTCACTATGGAGTCACCTATTACAACTGTATCAGGCATGTTGTTTCTCCTTCTGGCCTGTGACTGTTTGGCACACCAGCTTTGTGTACTATGTGTTGCATGTGCTATGTTTGGAGGTTGTTTGATTGGGTGTCTGCTTTGGAGGCCTCTGTTGGTGTGGTGTGTTTGTAATTTGGCCCTCCGGGAATGTTTTTCTGTGTTTATGTCTTTGGTTTGCAGTTGTGATAGGTCTATGTGGGACTGAGTTTGTGGTGTGTGGTTACCTTCTCCTCCTGACTAGTTTTGGGAGTACTGAGTTGAGGGAGCTCAGCCTCCAGTTTGGATAGATGGTTGCATCTCTCACATATATTTGTATTTCTTGGGGGGAATTGGGGGTTGTCTGTGTACTTGGGGCAGGTGTAACATTGCCTCAAGATTCACAGATTCAACTTGTTGTGGTTGGCCTTAGTGGATTGTATGTGTGGATATATTTTATTGCCATACTACTGATCAGTGATTACTTCTTTTTTTATGTTTGCTCTATCATGTAGTAGCTTCCTCATTCTCTTGCATGGTTTGGTCATGGCTGGTGTCCACCATGCCAGATGCCTGCGTGTATGGCATTGTGTCTTGTTTTAATTTAGGATTGCATAATCCAAGCATTCCTGGCAGTGTTCATGGAATGCCTGTATAACAGGTTCTGAGGTGTGGCCCATATTTTGCACCTGCACAGGACCTTTAATGGATTCCACATCAGTTTGGAGGAGTGCAAATTTTGCTTTACACATATTTTCACTGTGGTTTTCTGGCCAGGGACTGTGGTCAGGATGTCTATATCCAGTGTGATTACTCTATGGTCTGGTCTTACCAGTGAGCAATACACTTCTCATCTTGCCATCCAGTACCCATGTTGCTGATTATCACATCCAGTATGCTTACCCCTCTTGTGGGAGTGGTACGTTGTTCCTGGGCATTTTGGTTTATGGATTCTATGAACTTTTGTCCTACAGTGTTGGAGCTAGTATAATGCTCCTAGTCTATGTCTGGGTATTTTCAGTCACCCAATATAATGTGGTTTGGAGGACTTGATATATTCATGTATTCCAACATAGGCCAGGTGCAGTTCCTGGTGTTGGGACGGTAGTCTGTAGCAGGCTATAAACTGGGGGGGCAGTTTTAGCCACTGTTACTTGACCATGGCTAGTCCATGCTGCTTCTTGTTGTGGTACCAACATGGGGGTGTGGTTATCCTTGACAATTATTGCTAGTCACCCTCCTTTTGTAGCTTGTTCCATGTTTTGAGGCTGTACAGCACAGTATGAGGTGTAACCTGGTAGTGTTAGGGTGTTGTTTTGAGCCTTGACCCAGTTTTCTGTTACAGCACAGATATCAACATTCTCCATACTGGGTGAGTTTAGACTGCATGCATCTTGCTGTTTAGACTTCTGGCATTGGGTAGCATTACATCTAGGTTCTTATCCCTTCTGATACCTATGGAGGTAGGTTTGTGTTTTGAGCCTTACCTATTCAGGGCACGGTGTGGGTAACAACAGCCTTTGCCAGTATCCATACGGCCTGCACTGATAGGTGCACGCCAGTCCTAGCAGGTGGAGCATCATGTCATGCTCAGCATGTCATCCCAGGCTGGCACACATTGGATCCCCTTTGACTAACTGCAATACTTCAGCCAATTATTGCACTTGATCATCTCATTGTCATATTGTGGCATGATGCTTGGTGAGGGTAGGATGGTAGTCACGGTCCTCAGGTGTGCATATAGTACATGGTGTTACATTACTTAACACATGGCACTCATGCCTCAGGTGGTGCTGCAGGGCTGCCTCTGTCGGATGCACATATTACACTCCCTGTACATGTTTGTGAGCAGGTCATGTCATTTTAGGCATCCCTGTTATTATTTGAGTGAGTCAGAGGGGGTATCATTCCCAGGGTTCCTACTGAGCCAGTGTATGTGCTATGCATTGCCTCTTTGCCAAGGCCAGGGCATACTGGGCACGCCTCCTTCGGCCTACTGGGGAAGGCTCAGGTTGTTCCTCCTCCAAGTCACGCTCTGCCTGTGATGGCCTTGGCAATGGTGGGGGGCTGTTTGGCCCAGCCCTATGCTGGTCCTGCTGCAGCTGTTTTCGCAAGATCATATTATGTACCATAGCACATACCATGACAATTTGGGTACATGTAGTTGGTGTGTACTGCAAGGCTCCACCAGATGTGTCCAGACACCGGAACCATGACTTCAGCAGCCCAAACACATGCTCTATTACATTACGTGTTTGTGCATGTGCCTCATTATGGCGTTCCTGTTCAGGTGCGTGTGCGTTTCTGATGGGTGTCATCAGCCACGGCTCCAGTGCATAACCTGCATCCCCCACTAGGTGCCCGTGTGGGATGTCCCCATTGGCAAATGTCTGGTACAGCTGCTTCAAATGCCATATGTGGTAATCATGGTAGCTCCCAGGGCAGCCAGCACACACATTCATTATTATGCCCTGGGCATCACACACGACCTGGCAGTTGATGGAGGGGAAGCCCTTGCGGTTAATGTAGGCCCTACCCCACTCACCGGCTGGTGCTTTGATGCGTATGTGCGTGCAGTCTATTGCATCCACTACCTCAGGGTATTCCGCTATTTGCTGGAAGAGACGCATATTGCTGGCCAATACCTCACGGGCATTGGGGAAATATACATGATCACCGACATGTGCTGATATGGAATCCAGGAACTGGTGCAGTACCCTGGAGGCTGATGCCTGTGATATCCCCATCATATCACCAGTTGGTCTCTGGAAGATACCAGTTGCTAGTATTCTTAGGCCAACACATACCTTGGTTTCCATTGGGATGGGTTCCCCTCTGTTGGTTCTGTGTGTGAGGCGTGGCCTGCACAGCTCCACTATTTGCTGCAGGAGCTCTCTGTCCACTCTATAGCGCTCTACTATCTCCAGCTCATGTAACCCATGGTAGGTGACCCTGGGCCTGTACACTCTTCTCCGTCTCCTCACTGTAGGTTGTCTGGCACCATCTGCATTGTCGCCAACCTCAGAAAGTCACCTATGTCTTATTATGACAGCTATGGTAGCCCCTAACATTTCTGCTCTGAGTTCAGCTTTTTCAGTTTTCACTTCTAATAGCTTACTCCTGTCTTGCAGTGTCTCTTGAGAGAAACATCTTGCACTGCTGTTTGCAGAGTTTTAAGTGTTGGGCTGAGCTACTATTCTGCCTGTCTAATTGCCTGCTTCTAATTGTTTTCACCTGCTAGCTCCAGCAGTATTCCCTGCTAGCTTCCTACTAAATCTGTTGCTTCCTTTTTCCTTTCTGTTTCCTCAGGGGGGAGCCGTGTGCATACCAGCAGAAACACGCTCACAGTGGCTTACACATGCGCACACATGCTTACACGGTTCAGAACCTGCTTATTCAGGTTAAAACGTGCGCACACCCACGCAAACAGTGTTAAACATCTCCCAACACACTCCCACATGCTCAGTCTGTCTTACACGTGCGCGCACTGTCTTACTCGCACCTCATGGCACGCACACATGCGCATGCACGCCCAGCAAGAAACTTTGGTGTAGGCAACAGTGTACACCTTCCATTTCTTGACTTTCCCATGCTTATGTTGTGGCACTCCTCCTTCCATGATATGTGTCTGACATCTGTCATGTAACTCTGACCTCCAATGAACTGCATTTCTTTCTGCCATTCCCCCCTGTGATGTCACCTATCTCCTACTCTATTCCTCCCCCTTATGTATCTCTTACACTACTCAGAATGTGCTCATTTGCTATGTGACAGTGGAATTCAGTATCCTAACACTCATTTGCATCAGATTGCCTACTAATGCTTAGTTACATCTCTTAGACTCAGCTTCCCCCCTTAGCAACCACTAAACGGTGGCCATGTTGTTTTTGGTCTGCTGGTCCCTGCATTGTAAAGCCATGTATTGCATAAAACCCACATTTGTGGGTTTATAACCTTCGTTTTTATGTTTTATATAGCGCAGCCTGTTTGCGCGGGGCTGCGCTGCGTTTAAACACTGGCGATCGCCAAAAAAAATTATATATTTATTTTTCATATTTGCATTGGGGTACCTTGCCAATGGCCACATATTTGGCCATTGGCATGCTGCCTGACACATATGCACCCTTTATTTGGAGCTGGCATGGCTCCATTGTAGTTTTTGCAGAAACGTACTCAGTTGTCAACTGAGTACATTTCTGCAGCTAAAATGACTCTTACACGGGCTGCTTTGGGCTTCCTGGATCACTAATCAACCTCATTTGCATGCTATTCGGCTGCAAGTGAGGTGATTAGCTTATCCACGCCCACTCCGTGTAAGAGATGTTTTAGCTGGTCTCTTACACGGACATTGGGCTGTTCCTAGATCGCGAAGGCTGCATGGAGCCTTACACTACTCTTAGACTCCGTGCAAGCCTTCGTGAATCCTGCCCAGTATGTCTATAGCTGATACTTTTTGTTCATAAATATTTACTACAGGATTTATTATATCTCTACATTAGAGGAGAGAAGGTTGGCATAATGGTCAATGTCTTTACTGCAGAGATACAAAATCAAGAGTTTGATTCTGACTTCTAATTATTAGCTAGGCTTGTAATAATCTGCAGACTAATAACCTAACTATGAACCTATAAAATAATATCCTGACATAACACACTGTGTTATTATAGCAATTCTTCCAGCATTCTTAAAGTCAGTTTCACATGATCACTTTCTTCAAGCAGTAAGTAAAACATTTATCACAGCTGTCAATGGTTAACATTTGAACCATTTTATTTATAGTATGTTGACCCTCAAGATCTAATAATAAATTTGTTATACTCTTTAAATCATGTAATTGTGATTTACTATTTTTGTGAGGAAAAAGTCCAGCTACAAAAATTTGATACTGTGTTTCTGAGCTAATGCCATTAACTAATGGCAACTAATGCCTTTTTTTCCCTTTTTATAGTCCAAATATTCAGTCTCTTCCATGTCCATGAAGACTTTCAGTGGCTCTCTGGTCAGACAGGCTGAAAGGATCCTGACCCAGTGGCTCTGTCCTATCCCCTCTGATGAGTGTACTTATTAAAAAAATGATAAGATATTCCCCTAGTTCCTTCTCCTTGGTTAGCTGGTAGAATTCCCTCTGGCATAGCTATCAATTTGGCCACTGTCACTATAATTTTGATTGCAACAGTGATGGTCTACAGTAAATGTTTTTTAGTTGTCATCCTAGCAAATGGACTAATACACAGCTATAATCAACAAACAGGAAAACAACTGTCCTCACAAATGTTTCTCTCATTCTCTCATACTGGGGGAATGCTGTCACACAAAAGTATTCCAAAAAGATGCTCACTGTAATTTACTAATGTGTAATATTAAAGACAGCAGAAACACCTGTCTCAAAAACAACATAGTCTGTTTTGAAAGACATAAACATGCAGATGTGCCCCAAAGCAAAAGCAACGTAGCTTAGCAAAAATTCAGAACAAGTACAGCACAGTCTTATGTATCAGTCTCTCTCTCTCTCTCTCTCTCCCTCTCTCGCACACACACACACACACACACACACGCACACACACGCACACACACGCACACACACACACACACACGCACACACAAACACTCTCTGAGCATCTCTGTAGGACTTTCATATGCACTCTTAATAAAAGGAATAACCTCCATCTTCTTTCTGGAGTCTTCTTCCAGGTCTTCATTCATTTATTCATTCAGCTGTCTGGTTTCCAGAGCCATTGTTTTGAACATAAATCTCCCTCCAAGAAAGGCAAACAACACTCTGTATTTATGTACATCAGGTCCCTTTTTACTCAACATTAATTGTCTTTTAAGCATACATGCTCTAACTAATACAGCAAAGCTACTCTCCATTCTTAAAGCAATATTTTAAAGTGATATATACTTCTCTGGCTAATACATCTCCACTCAGTTCATAAATAAAAGGCAGTTTTGGGAGGCAAACATTGACAACATTAATAAAACAATGAGGATTCAGAGGGAAGCAGAATGTAATAAAATACCACTGTTGTTGGTAGGCCTGGATACAGAGAAAACATTTGACAGAGTAAGCTGGAATTTTATAGTGGGGCAATGGAAGCATTTGCATTCCCTGACACAATAATATGGTTAATTACAAGGATATATGAGGGATTGGAGCTGAAAATTAAAGTGGGGGGGATTCCTCTCTGATAACTTTTGTTTGATCAGAGGAACCAGGCAGAGGTGTCCTCTTTCCCCTTTGTTATTTGCATTATAATTAGATCCATTGGCAAATAAAATAAGGACTCATAAATGTAAGGATATAACAGGCATGGTAATCAAGAAAAGTTGGCTTTAGTTGCAGATGATATTATTTTGCACCTGATAAAACCAGAAAAGGATATTTCAGTTTTGTAGAACATTTTGAGACAGTTTCAAGACTTTTGGGGATTCAAAATTAATGAAGATAACACAAAGGCAATAGCTGTAAGTTATATACCCACACACAAATTGGTTCAGCAATACCCATATTTGTGGAGACATGATAAAATGAAGTACTTAGGAGTATGGGTTAAAAAGGATTTCTGTTATGGCAACTAAGGATATGTGAGAAGAGACTAAAGAAAAGATATTACAAAAACTGAGAACTGGAAGCTCTGTTTTGTGGATATGGATAGCAATATACAAACAGTGAATATGTTTGCAGGTCCTTTAGTTTACTACACAGGTCATACATAATTATATCAACCAGAGGAGAAACTGTAAATAGCAATTAATAAAGAGTTGAAAGATTTTATCTGGGAAGGGAAGAGTGCAATAGTCAAGTGGGATAAGTCAATCCTTCCAATAGAAAAAGGTGTTTAGGTATTACCTGATTTGAAGGGGTATTTCAGAGATGCACAGTTAAGGTTGCTACAGATAGCATCAAAAAGATATAATTCAAAGTGGGAAAAGATGACGATGAAAAAGAGGAAGCTCAAAAAATAAGGAGAAACTTGGATTGTTGGTCCAGATCCTTAAGGAGGACAAAAAGAAACATAAAGAATATTATATTTATAAAATAGTGAAAGTATTTTAAAAACTTAGCCAACATAGGAATGTAGAATGGAGATTCTGCAGACAGGGATAAATACAATTATGGGTACAGAGAATAGGCAAGAGGGGGCTGAAATTTACTGAATAAAACTGGAAAATGGACCAAGGTATTAGAAGCAAATAATCAGAGAGGGAAAGGTAATAGAATGGGAAGAGGCCAAGAATACATTTGGACTGCAGTTATTGATTGTCTTCCCTATCAAGGATTGATATCAGAGTATAGGCAAAGAAAAGGGAATAGGGGGACCCTAAGTGAAAGACCAGCAATGGGAGAGTATTTAGTAGAATCTAGAACAGAAGCTGTTAAAAAGTGATAATTAATAGGACATATAAAATATCACATGACTACTATCAGAGTCAATCAGAGGAGGTCAGAAAGGATTTGGAAGCGAGATTGGATAAGCAATTCACACAGAAACAATGTGAGGGTGTACTGTATGTATGGCTCCCAAATATGTAACAAAGTGTAAAATATTTAGGATTTTTGCTTGGAAATGTTTGGATAGGTATTGTTAAACCCCAAGGAGACTCCAAAGATTTTTCCTCAGTAGATTACAAATGTTGGAAGTGTGATGGGGAAGGAAGAGGTAATTGGAAAAATATTTTTTTGAAGTGTGATGATTTGGCAGACTTTAAAAAGTTCCTGCAGACTGCTCTGTCAGAAATACTGGGTGATCAAAATGGTTTAAGTAAGAAAATTATTTTTTCAGCTGTCATACTGAATCGAAAATGCCTAGACATAGTAAGGCCTTCCTGAGTTTAATTTTGGTGAATGCCAAAAAAAAGCAGTTATTAGAAAATGTAAATCAAAGTCTAAACCAACTGTACTAGAAGTAGTGAATATAGTAACAGATGTAAAATAACTGGAAGAGGGATAATTAGAAAAGGGTAGGAGCAAATTACAGAGAAAACAATTGGAATTGTGGGAACAATACATGCAGAATAATGTTTCTGAGGAGGAATGACATTTAAGGGAAGGCAGGAATTGAACGAGCTATGTAATGTTCAAATGACAATGACTTAGAAGATATATGTACTGTTTGCAATTTAAAATATGTCAATATGGTATGTTTTAATTTATATAAATATGTGATTGCCTATGTCATAGGTGGGGAATTTAATAAAGATATTTATGTTTAAAAAATAAATAAAATAGTTATTTCCATTATATCCTTAAAGGAAACACTTCTTGTTTACAATAACACTTCTATTAACAATATTTACATATATTTTGGACAGTTTAGTTTGCAGGATGGAGCCCAGAATGTAGTGTATATGGCATATTTCCTTTTACTGCCAGTTTATCTACTACCAGTCTCCACAAAAAAATGTTGACATTCTACTTTCTGATTAAACCATTTGCTTCTTATTTTTATACTTTTAATTTTTTCATGTGTTGGGTTTTCTTATGGTTTTATATAGTAATGTTTTATCATTACATTATTATACCATACTTTTCTATCTTCTTCTATATCATCAGTTTGTATTTTTCACAAAAAATATTTTTTCTTGGTGACATTTTATTTCTTCATTTATGCACTCTTTTTTTACTATGCCCCAAAATTTATCATACTTATATTTACATAGCTTTACTAATAATATGTCATCCTTATCATTTATCCACTTTAACACTTGGCAGCATATACCACTAGGTTAATTAACTGTAAATCACCTTCTTTATTTACATAGAAAACTCCTCTTTTTACTTTGTTTAATCTAGAGTCCCATATAAATGAAAAAAATATCTGTAATAAGTCATTTTTAAATGCTGGTGGCAACATAAATACACTTGCTACATATTATGTTTTTCTCATCATTACTGAATTTATCAGATACACCTTTTTCTGAATGATAATTTATATCTTCTCCAGAAAATATGTTTGCTGTATTTCTTCTGTTGTTTTCTTCAGTTGAATTCTACTTATATCTTTATTCTCAAATGTTATACTAACACAGAAATTTTATTAATTGTAAAATATATACCCCTGATCTGTATAACATCACCTAAACCTTTACTTTTATCTTTATTTAAAGTTATCCCTATCATCTTTAAACACTCATGTGTGCAAACTATTACTTCTTTTTTACAAATTTAGTTTATTGCAATTATTATAATGCCACCTGCATATGATACCATAACTGGAATTCTTAACCCTTCAGGTGTTATATACCCTGCCTCCTTCATTTTGCAATTTATTTCACATACCATCACATTCATAACTAATTCAAAAAGTGTACAACTCATTGGACATCCCTGTCTTACACCAGTCTTCATATGTACCTCTTGGCTTCACCAGCCATTTACAAGTATGTTTACTTTATTATTACTATATATTATTATTTATATGTACTGACATACATAATTTCCTAACTTCCTCACTTTTATTCAATTCTTTTATTATTACCCATAAGATTTCATGTCCAATTGCTTTATTAAGGTCTCCTATCATGATTTTTGCTTCTTGTTTTCTGTTCATAATATCATCCACAATTTCTCTATCATTAATAATTCTTGACAACCCCTCCTGTTTAAATTCTATATGCTATCTTCCATAATATTTCCAATTTTAGTTTCAAATCACTTTTGTGTTATTTTCATAAAGATCTTATAACCATTATTATTCAGTACTACTTGTCTCCATTTTTTTTAATTCTCTTCTTTCTTCTTCCATGTGAATTTAAGTATTCCACTGCATAATTCTTTATACATAAAACATGCATTTAAACATTCATTTAAAATCTTTAAAAATATATTTTTGCCATTCCCTTAAATTTTTGCATATTTCATACAATATTCCATTTGGTCCTACAGCCAAATCTATATTCACTTGTCCTAATAATTTATCTAACTCATTTAAAGAAATCTCCTGTTCCAACTCTTTATTCTTGTTTTTTGTTAACTTTTTTACTTTCCATGTTTTTTCATTACCTTTTTGCTTTAAACATTTTTTGTACATATTGTACTACACTATTCATAATTTTTTCCTGAGTTCTTTCTATTTCTCCTTTTGCATTTTTTATTTCTCTCATTACACTACCATCTTCCTTTATTAATATGTTTAAGTAACTCAATATTTATATTTTCCTTGTAAATATATATATTTGTTTATATAACAATGCTTGCATTATGTCTTGATTTATTTCAGATAATTCTTTTTCTTTGCCAAAGTACTTTCTATCATTGTATTCGAAATCTTCCAATGCATCATTACATGTTCTTTTATATTTTTCTTTCTCTACTTTTCTCATATCATATTTCCACGGTAAAAAGCATTTTTTTTACATTATTTTCTTAAAATTCATCCATTTATACCAATTTTTATAAAATGTTCGCATAGTAATATTAGCTTTCCATAACTGTATTACTTATCTCTTTCCTTCTTCATTCCATGTTTTCTCATTTATCCTTTTTATTCCTATTTTAATATATTCCTTGTTTTATTTTATCTCTAGTCATATTGCAAGATGATCAGAAAATCCTGCTTTAGCAATCCCCCTTCTCCTATAAATAAACCTTCTGATACTAAAAAATAATCTAATTCAGTTCTATACATACCCCTTTTGTAAGTCCATGATTTTTTGTCCTAAAGTTTTAACTTACCACATCTTATAGCTTCTAATATGTTTCTTATATCATTTCCTTTCTTTTTAGTCCTGCCTCTTAAATCACAATTAGATTCTCCTGTTATTATAATATTCATACTTATCACCACATAGTCTAAAATCTGATGAAATAAGCTTTCCTTTTCTTTACAGTTAGTATATGCATGTGATGTTATAATTCAGTAGATATGTTGTTTCCATTTTAAATCCGGTAATGGTTAATCTTCTCATTTTTGCTAAAGTTACATCTAATATCTTTACTGGACTTTATTTTGCTTTTGCTGCTCATTTTTAAATGTGTTCAATTGCATTTATTCTGCTGCATTTATTACTGCTTATCAGTAGCCTGATTAAATTGTATTTTTTATTCCAAGCCTGTTAGTTTTGGTTTAAGAACTTGGGCTTCAGGACAATTATTTTACATTAAGAAGGTTTGTGGTCTACACTCTTGTGGGAGGAGAGAGCAGCTTCTGCCTTTCTGAGCTGGGAATTCCTGGGTGAAGACTTATTGTGCCTGCTGTTCTAAGTGTCTTTGTTCTGGTTTAAGCACTTGAGTTCCAAACCAGCTATTTTACATTAGGAAGATTTGTGATCTAAAGTCTTGTGGTAGGAGGTGATGGCTTATACCCTTCTAAGCTGGAAATTGCTGGTTGAAGGCTCATTATGTCTGTTATTCTGAAAGTATCTTAGTTCTGGTTTAAGCACTTGGGCTCCAAACCAGTTATTTTACATTAGGAGGGTTGTGGTCTAGACTCTTGTAGCAGGAGAGTGTGGCCTACACCCTTCTAAGCTGGGGAGTGCTGCTGAAGGCTTATTGTGCCTGTTATTCATGTCTTTATGATGGTTTAAGTACATGGGTTCCAAACCAGTTACTTTACATTAGGAAAATTTGTGCTCTAAACTCTTGTGGCAGGAGAGGATAGCCTAAACCCTTCTAAGCTGGAAATTGTTGATTGAAGGCCTACTGTGTCTGTTATTCTGAAGTGTCATAGTTCTGATTTAAGCACTTGGCCTCCAAAAACAGTTGTTTTACATTTGGAAGGTTTGTGGTCTACAATCTTGTGGTGGGCGAGTGTGGCCTACACCCTTCTAAGCTGGGAATTGCTGGTGAATTGCTGCTTTATTTAAACTGATTTTGCTGTTGTGACTGTGATTGTGTGTACTTTGAATTACTAGTACTTCTACATTGTATAGCATAGGCCAAATTCAGACTAGCTGAATCTAGACTGTTTGGTATCACTTGAGCACTAAAGCCAGCTCTTCACTGAGATACTGAAAGATCTGAGGCATCTGATGTTTCCAGCTAACTATAAGTGCCTGTTTTTGTTCTTATATTGCACTTTTAATTTGTATTTGCATTCTGATGTCTGAATTGCATGAACTGTCTTTTGCCACATTTTACTGTATACTGTACTAGTTCGGCTGTAGTATAGCCCAGTTCTATGTTTTCTCTATCTGGGTCTGTTTTTGTAACTTCTGAGCATCAAATTCAAGCCATCTCTGTTGGTTCAGGCTCTTCTGCACCATTGTGGGAGGAGAGTGCTATCTGGGTCCCATCTAATAGAGAGTGATTGGACTAGAGCACAGACAGACAGAGAGACCTTATAGGCTAGTTTGAGTTAAAAGGGTTATTTCTTGTTTTATTTAAGCCCCATACTTGCACTTGTTTGCATGTAGCACACCACCGTGCACTGTAACATAGTGGTGGTTACCATTGGTGGTTATAGAAGCAAATGTTTTGCTTGTTAAATTTTCCCTTAGCACTTTGCTTGTGATCCTCCAGAGGTTTTTCATGGCCCTGCTCTACTATCAGGTGGAACACTAAGCCTAGCCTCAGAGGTACCAACACACCTCTCACCCACTAGCCATTCCTAAGTGTGACCTCTTTTCCAGACCATATATATTTACCTAACACTATGGATGGACAATTTCCCACAGTTTTTCCAGCCAGCTTGGTCAACATGGGCATCTTCAGGCAGTGTAGCAACTGCCTCATGTTCACCGACAACCCTCTGCTCCTAGTCCACACAAACTCAACAAGTGAGAGATGTGACTATATTAAGAACCTTGAATCCATGTTCTCTCACACAGCAGTCAGTACATATGACAATGAGCAGGTTGTCAGCATGCACACCTCACCTCCTACTCCACCCAAATCCCCATCACATATACCTACATATGCGGAGGTCCTCACCAGAAACATACCTAAACACCAGAGACCTCCCAAACACAAGCACACTACACATAATACTTCCTCTGCAGAACACAATACACATAATAGCATATGCATCAGTGTCTCTCCTGTCAAGACCTTAAGGCAAAACCCAAAACCAAACATATTAGTCATAGGTGATTCCATCATGAGATAGACAGCTGTCCCTCTCACCAGTCTGGATAAGGAAAATGTCAAAGTCAGCTGTCTGTCAGGTGCCAGGATTCACCATATCACACATGCACTCAAGTCTCTTAACAACAGATACTGTTATGACTCTGTCATAGCCCATGTTGGTGTGAATGACTTGAGACATACCTCTCTGGACTATATGCAGTCACTGAGACATGGTTTAAGGCCATGCAGAGCACACCAATAGTTCAAGGTTCCACACATTTAGGCCAACTACTTCATGGGCAGGGACCAGGCCAAGGCATTTGACACAATACCCTATTCAGGCATTGTTGGCAAACTCAAAAGGTTAGGTACAAACATGTATGTCACCCACTGGATAGTCAACTGCCTCACAGACAGGACACAGGAAATTAGAACTGGAGAGTTCACCTCTACAAAGAGGCCAGTCACAAGTGGAATCCCTCAGGGATCAGTCCTTGAACCACTCCTTTTTGTCATTTGCTTCTCAGAAGTAAAACTCAATGTCAGCAGTCTCTGGCTGACTAAATTTGCAGATGATTGCAAATTAGGAGCTATCATTGAATCTCACACTGACAATACATTTCTCCAGGAGGGGCTGACACAAACAACTGGTGTCAGAGCCATGGACTAAAACTAAATGTCAAGAAATGCATAATAGTATCCTTTGGGAAGTCATCCATCCCTGGCAACTATCATATTGACAACACACCCCTTAGAGTTGACCCAGTAGTCAGGGACTTAGGGACACACATAGATAGTAATCTAGCCTTTGACCATCATATGTCTACAGTGGTGAGGAAATCATTCCATGTTGCACAATTTTAAAACAAAGATATGGCATCTAAGTCCAAGGAAGTTATTGTTCCACTGTATTCAGCACTCAACAGACCTATTATTGAGTACAATGATCCTTTGTTATGTACCTAACCAGGCATATCCAACAAATGGAATGTCCCCAGAGGTTCCTCACTAAAAGAATACAGTGCGTAAGTAAAATGTCCTATGCAGACCACCTCAAGGCCCTATCCCTGTATTTTGCCTCCTACAGACTTTTCAGGGGAGATCTATGCCTGGCATACAGGGCATTGTCAAACCCCACTCTGATGGACCTCTTGCATATCCACAAAATAAACAGCACCAGAATTACTCATTCTAAAAACTTAAACCTTGGTTGTGATATAAATAGGACCTGCTGGAGAGATAGGTATGTATCCCAGAGACTACCCTGTCTATGGAACAGGCACAACATCTATGTGAAACAGAGTTCCTCCCTAACCCAATTCAAGTGCAACTTGGACAATTGGATGGGAAACAGGAAATTCATCTCTGATTTGGCACCTATATTTCTAATGGACACAGGTAACCTGTAAATGGTTAATTTCCCAGGCCCGTGCTTATACTTATCAAGGGTATCAGAACTTGTCAGATATTTGGGATGCATGGCTAAGCTTAAAAAGGCCCTTGTGGTCATTAGCCTAGTAAATACCTGTGAACCTATGCCTATATGATGAGACATGACTGAGCCCTCGAACTATGTGTCTCAGGCAGGTATGTCCCCAGCCTTAAGCAGCATTTTACTTTCACTTAGGATGATGGCTCAGTACAAACAGAAAATGATTGACTTCAATAACTGACTTAGTTTCTGGTATCATTCTAAGGGGATCCAGTGTCTGTAAGCCTGGGATGACATGATCAATAGACCCTGATGCTTTGCTAGAGATGGTCTTCATCTGTCACCCTTGGGATTTCAGCTACTGGCTAAGGCTCTTGCCACCATCATAGTACCTTTTTAGGAAGTGCCTCAAGGACAAGATTCCTGATGTTAAAAACTCCATCTAAAAACAACCTCAAGGTTATGCTGCTAAATGCTAGGAGTCTTAACATGAAACTGCACTCACTGGAAGCAGTCCTCATCTTGTAAAATACAGACATTTCTTCAATCATGGAGACCTAGTTCAAGGCTGTGGAGAGCACCCCAGCCATGCCAGATTACACCTCCTTCCACATGTTCAGACCACAAACTAAAGGCTTGAAAACTAAAGGAAGCACTGAATCAATATTCATTAAAGGTAACTACACCTCCAGATTGGTTAAACAGTATGATTTCCTGGAGATACTTCAGGTACAATTAACTGTTGGTAGGACCTCTATTCAAGTCATTGCCAGCTACAGGACCCCCTCCATGAATCAGGACATCCACTCTGCCTATTTGGATCTACTTAAGTCTATCAAGATGCATCCAAACACCGTGGTTTTGAGTGACTTTAACTACCCATCCATTGACTGAGTAAATTACTCATGCTCAAACTCACTTGCCCAAAGGTTCCTTGACTTTGTTAACCCCAATGCCCCGGACTAGCTGGTTGACACCCCCACAAAGGGTGCCAATATCTTGGATCTGGTGCTTACCAATATGGGGGACTACTGCAGCATCCCCACTGTGAGGTCTTTCCTGGTGAGATCTGACCACAACTCAGTCTCATTCAAGGTAACTCTCACACCTGACTTCCCCAAACTAAAAAAAACTTCTCCAAAGCAGATTATAACCTCTTACAGGATGGTATAAGTAGCTTCACTGCACTTCCCCCCTCAGATGGAGCTGGCAACTTTGCCATGTTCTACACCAATGCTTTATACAAACACCCGTATAACTGCATTGACTTGGCTATACCTGATAGGACCAAAACAAGCTCCCCAAGGAAGAGCAAATCTGCCTGGTGGACAACTGCCATTAACAGGCTTTACAATAAGAGGAAGACATTGCTGTCTAAGAGTAAGAGGGAGAGATCCCTAAACTGGAAATGCTCCCTCCTCATCTTAAACAAGCAAATAAGACTTCTTGTGAAGTCCTCCAAAGCAAATCCAAATTAGCTTCCTCAACTAAGTACAACCATAAAGCATTCTTTAGTTACATCTGTAACCAAAAAGTAAAGACCCAGATTTGTGCTGAACTGGTAGTTAATGTTACTACATATACTGTACCTGTGGACATAGCTAACCTGTTGGCCAACAGATTCTGTGAAAACTTCACTCCTCTGCCCCTTCCATACATACCCCATACCATCCCTGCCACCTGTCCCCTACCTTGTATCTCTGAAGAGCAGGTCATAAATGCCCTCTCTGAGGCCAGAAACACAGCATCTATGGGATCTGATAACATCCCAGGCTGCATCCTACATGGGCTCAAACAAGAATTAACAAAACCACTGGGTACTCTTTTCAATCATAGTCTTAAGCACTGACTTAATCCCATATGAATGGAAAATGGCCACTGTTATTCCCTTGCACAAAGGTGGTGCTTCCACTGACCCTGGGGACTATAGACCTATTAGCCTGACTAGCCTTATCTCCAAGGTCATGAAGTGAATCATCATGGACCTTATCAACAAAGATTTAGGTAATCTCCAAACACATGACCCTACTCAGTTTGGATTTGTCAAAGGGAGATCACACCTGTTAAACCTGGTAAACTTCTTGAGGGAGTCACCAAGACCCTGGATTAGGGGAAATCTGTGCATACAGCCTCCCTAGACTTAGCCAAAGCTTTTGACACTATCCCTCACTCAGGCATCACTGACACACTCACCCAGCTAGGTATCAACCCTTATATCATTAGATTGATCACTAAATGGCTCAATGATAGAACACATATAATCAAAACAGAGGAATCCACCTCCAACAGCAGACCTGTAACCAGTGGTGTTCCACAGAGATCAGTCCTGGGACCTCTACTGTTTGGAATCTTTTTCTCCGAAGTACAAGCAAAAACCAAAGGTTTGTAGCTGACAAAGTTTGCTGATGACTGCATACTGGGAGTGGTCATAGAATCTCCAAATTATGTCAACATCCTACAACAGGGTCTTACACAAACAAATGATTGGTGCCAAAGTCATGGCCTTAAAATAAATGCAAAAAATGTATTATCTTCCCTTTTGGTAAGAGTGATGTTCCTGCTAACTACCACATTAATAGCAACACCCTAAGTATGCATTCAGTTGTGAGAGGCCTGGGCACACAGGTTGACAGCAAATTTACCTTTGATCACCATTTCTCCATGGTGGCCATGGTGGTAAGAAGGGCATTCTATATTCCTCATCTTATAAGTAAGGGAATTGCTTCCAGAAAAACTGATGTTATAATGTCCTGTATTCTTCCCCCATCAGGCCAATAATCTAGTACAATGCCCGTTTTTGTTATGTACCTTTCCAAGCACCTGCAGCAATTGAAGAGACCACAAAGATTCCTCACAAGGAAAATTCAAGGTCTTCAGTATCTGTCCTATGTGGATCATCTGAAATCACTGTCACCTTATTCTATTTCATACAGACTACTCATAGGCGATCTCTGCCTTGCATATAAGGCAATCTCTGACCCTGCTTTATTGGAAATGTTTCATATCTGCAAATCAAATGGTACACAACTTACTCACTCTAAAGACCTTAACCTGGTATGTGACATTAATAGAACCTGCTGGAGGGATAGATTTGTCTCCCAGAGGTTACCAAACCTTTGGAACAGACTCACACTTCATGTCAAACAGAACATCTCACTGGCCCTCTTCAAATGCAGTCTGGACAATTGTATGAGTGACTGTAAATTCACCTCAGGGATTCCACGTGTCCCTCTTAAACAGGGTTAATAGGTGCTGATTGTGGAAATAAGGGTAAAACTTGGCTAGGCTTGTAATAGCCCTAGGGCCATTAGCCTAGTAGCTTCCTATGATCCTATGCACTTCTATGGAATACTGCTATTTCAGAACATCTCTCATTTCCCAAATTTCAGATTGTCTTTCTTCCCCACAGTTTCTCTGTTTGCAATCTTTCTTCAGTTGTTAAAAATCTTCTGCATTCTAGTAAAATTATATCTACATCACACATATTACACCACTCCAAAATTCCTATTCTTCTTACTATATTCTTAATACTATTCATATTTACAGAAAGCACTGTAAAATTTTCATTTTCCCTTTGATTCATGGTTTCATAAATTCATGGCTAATTACAGGGATAGCTTTATTAATAGGCCTAACTAAATCAAACACTGTACTTTGCGTCTGCGAGTCAAACACTTGAACCTTTACACCAAGCCCCAATCTTTAGTTGTACGTATTCTTTTTCATCCATTTCCTTTCATTTTCCTTTTGTACTTATCCCTTTAAATTTTTGTTTTCTGACTTTTACCCTTTTACCAATATAACTTGTTTTTTTTCCCTTTTACTACCACCTAGTTTGTGTCTTCTTTATCCCTTATTTCAGAACCTTCTATATCCTCTTTTATTATTTTTTCTCCTCCATTTTTTTCTTCCATTTCTACTACTTATAAAATTTCTTCTCTTTGTTCATTTTCTTCTTCTTTTTCTTTTTCCTTACCAGTATTTTCATTTTTTGCAATCCATCCATAAATGTGCAATTTTGTTAGATTTATAACATTTCAAATCACTTTTTTGCATCATGTCCCATTTCCTCACAAATATAACATTTTGCTTTGTGACAATTACTTGTCAAATGTCCTGTTCCACAAAAAAAAAATGTTTGGGGTTGTCCTCAATATTTTACAACATGCCTATTGCCCTCCACATTTATCATTTTTTCTTTCTATTTTTAACACAATATCGCAATCCCAGCTGCCAGTCTATAAATCCCTTTTGTCATAAACTTTTGCAAATTCTAGTACTTCTTTATATAAATCTTTCAAATTTTCTTTCAAAGTCTCTCTTTCTAACTCTGTTCAAAATTGTACATCAATCTTCTTTTTTGTTTCCCTGTTAAATGCTTTTATCAAATAAAGATTCCATTGGTAGCAATCTTTCTTTTTTTTTTTTCATTTTCTCCAAGAAAATTTTCCTCTGAAAAAGCAGTGTCAGGTGTAATGTCACAAAATGTCTCTTTGTTAATAAGAATAAATGCTCTTACCTCATGAGCTTTTACACCCAAAGGAGCTATTAAATTGGCCCACACTTCATACCTGTCCATTTCTTTGTCTCCTTTACTTTGAATCCTTACCACATACTTCCATTTTTCATTTTCTTCTGCCTTCTTTTCTGCTACTCATCTTTTGTTTTCTTTTACTTTCACTGCATATGTTTTCTTTTCCATCTCACCACTATTTTTCAGGATTGCCTCTACATCCTCCTTTTGCATTTTCTGTATAATGCCCCCCCCCCCCCGTAAAAATCTTCCTAATTTTCTGGCTCACTCTGTGCCATCATTTCTTTAAGTAAATCATCCTGCAACCCTCCCTACTGGGAGGTTGTAACTATATATCCATTATTTGTTGTGTCATCTCCATCAAACAGGTTTCTTTGAAACATTTCCTCAGAATCTTGCACCCATTCTTTGATTCATAGGTTCATAATCTCAGTATTTGCTTTCTCCTTTATTTCTTTCACTACGCTATCATCTCTTTCTCTGTCCATCCACGTACCTGTTTTTCTGGGCTGCCTGTGTGCCTGGAATTGAAATAGTGCTCCTCCAAAATGGGTCCCCCTTGCAACAATGACTAGTAGGAGTAGTTCCCTGATTCCCTAGTCAAATTTCCCCTAGTAGTATAAATACCACCTCAGGACTCTCTGAAAAGAGGTCAGTGGCCAAGTGGGACTAACCCAGTCAGCAAAGGACAAATTAAGTGAAGATAACATGTGAAAGGTATGGCCATAATTAAGCACTTCATTTCATTACACAATTTCACTTTATTATGACTTGAACTTTACCTGTTATACATTAGTATCTTTTGTACATGCTGAAATACAATGAAGTAATAATTAGGTGCCACAGTGATGGGCGAGGACAAAGGGAGGCACAGCAAAAGGACAGGTTGTGGTCTAGATTCATGCTTGGTACTAGAGAAGGTCATAAGGGTAGAGTAGGTTATGGATGACATCTATGAAAGTAGAATGACAGAGTGGCAAATATTGATAATTTCTAGCACACTGTGCGGTGAGTAGCATTTTGAATGGGAGCAAGGATAGTAAGATTAATGTTTGGATATGGGAGAATACTGATACTTAAGAGTCTGAAGGAACTATCTATGAAGGAGTAGCCATTGAGGAGGGTTGCTGTTCGATTAATATGGTACATGGGTATCTAGGGTCATGTGAAAAGTGAAGGTGGTAAAAGGGAATAGAGGAATATTATGAGGCGATACAAGCAAGTTCGTTATCTGGAATATAGGGCAGTTAAGTAATCCAATAAAAAAGAAAATGGCAGTGAATAGGATTAAGAAGTCAAGTGAGATTGCTAATGGGGGAGAGAAGGTTGGTATTAGTGAAATATTTTGTGTAGAATGAAAAATTAGTATAGTTCCGGTCATACCTCTCATATGTCCAAATTTTTGCAGACTGCCCAGATTTTTTGCCTCAGGCAGGGTCTGTCCCACACAATTTTTTTTTGTTTTCTGGCAAATCATTGAGGATTGAAGTCAGAAAATAATGACAATAATAACAGTCATTTAATTTTCAGACTTCATATCCTATACAAAATCCAGGCTAACATAAAACATGTTATTTTATCAACTATCTAAGTTTATAAGAGCAGTATTTAAAATTGCCTCTATTTTTAGGCCTTTGTCCCCCATTATTTATGGCATTGTCTGGACTTCTTGCACTAAGAGGTTGAGAGGTATGGTTTCAGTGTTGATGGCAGTGAGGTGTTTTTTGACTTCTCTAAAAGCTTATGGAGGCTTAGCAGAGATGGTGAAACACTAGTGGTAGTAGAAGAGAACAGTAATATGGACTTTGCTGCTGACCTGGTCATGTATTTTATGCTTTATAAATATTGTTGGAAAGAACTAAAGGAGGAATGAAGCAGGCAGTTTAGTGGGTTAAAGGCTGCACCAAAGGGGTGGTTAGTGAGGCCTTGAGAAGATTTTTTTTTTTTCAGTTTTTATTTCAATGCATGGACCAAAGCACTTCAGTTAAGCTTAGTGCAGATCAATACAGACAGCAGCATAGATTATTTTTAAAACTCTGGCAAGCACAAAAAAATGCACATAAAATTAAAGCACCCCCCCCCCCCCGAAAGTTGACTTTTTATCAACTTCCTGATTTAAGGTTTAGATTCACATGCCTAATACAGGAAAAGAATTGAGCTTCTCAGGACAGGTGCCACGCAGGCAGATGGACATTGCCAGATGCTGAATGGGTATTCAGGAACCACCCCCAGCCTCTCATCTGGTGATCAAAGTGAAAACTCCAGAATATTGGACAACAAATGCTCCTTTAGACTGACATCACACGGGCTGTGTAGAACTCTGTACATAGCAATGAACATTTTAAATAATGCTCTTGCAACTGTAGGCAGTTACTGTAGTTGGAAGTCAACCTGACTGTTAAGAATGATGTGTTTTATACCAAAAACCTCAAACCCTCGGTGACAAACCATTACCTGTAATATTAGAGACAGCTTTTTGTCACCTAGTGCTGTTGTACTTGGGAATTTCACTTTCTCCAACATTCAGCAACCTCAGAGTTAATGTAAGGCAGATTAATACAGAAGGGCTCAGAATGTTCTACAATGTTTTTTAAATATTTTACTCTTGGTCAACACCTGAATATTGATGCCACAGGCAACAGCAGATTCAGTCCATGATGAATGGTTATATATTCAATGTAAACCATGTTGCTCAGCAGTAATATGACTGAAAGAAGAATTGCCAGGTAAAATGCACACCTCAAAAATCTGCACCGGCTTAGACAAGTAGGGTCACTTTCTAAGAGCTCACGATACAGGATACTCCAGCTATCAGTGTAAGAAGTAATCAGTACATGCATTATCATAGACAAATCCTAAACAGTTAAGTGTTTAACCATGAGAAACTTCTCAGAGAAACGTATGAGGACTTAATGACACTCCTTTTGTGGGAGCACATTCTCTAGATTACAACATGACTTTACAGCCTTAACACAAATTCCAGCTTATTCCAAGTGTAAAATACATAAGGTTTATGGAAGGAAACATGAGGAAAAAGCAGTAACCCACAGTCCTACAGGCTCATTCTTAAGTAGACTAAAGCTACGTCAGGTATGGTTTAATATGCTGAAGGGTGAAGACCAGGAACTCTACAAAGGTAATACGCTTAGACAAGTGTTCCTGAGAAAACATGAGATAAAGCTGTACATCATCAGCAAAACAGTGAGATTGTATACTTGTGCCACTGAATAAGCTATTTCAGTAAAAGTTTGTACAGAGCAATAAGGAAGAGAGTAAGCAATAGGTAAAACCAGCTCTCAGTAAAGATTTCCTACATGAATTAATATGAAACATGCTACCTATTATCAATAAATGTTCTAACACAAATACAAGAGCTATCCAAACCATTTCCAACAGAATGTGCAGATTTACCACAATCTACCTGAGACATAAAAACTACTGTCTAGCTTTTGAAAAAACAAACTAGTTACCAGTCAAATACAGAGCTGAACTCTTTCTAGGATTCCAACTGCATAAACTATTGTAATACAACTTCAGCTCTTTCCTAACTGTAAAACGTATCCTGAATCCTCCCTCTTACAATTTAAAAACTGAATCTCACTCTGGCCCACTACTATAGACTAGAATAAACACAGCTTCTTTACCCATGCTCCCAAACTGTGGGAGTCAATCCCTCAGCAATTCAAAACATATCTCAGTGGTCCACTTTCTGGTCCCAGCTAAAAGCAAAATCTGATTATGAAGGCAAAATTAAACTATCTACAGTACTGCACATGTACAACTTAACTGTATCTTTAGTTTTCTGACATCTATACCACTACTTTAATTCATCTTTGTTAGGTTCTTGATACTCCTAATTTTGATGAGGCAGCATAACACATATGACCTACATGCTCATCCTCATCCTCACCCTCAAATCCCAGTTATCAATTCTACTTTTTGTACACATGTACATAACCTTTTTGGTTTCTTTTATATCACTGAGTCTTGTAGACATAATCCATGTTTATGACTAGTACTGTATATTTGGTTGTGCTAAAAAATGAAAAATATGCATGTGCATACAGCAATATTTTTTTCCATATGGTCCCAGATTGAGACTAAAATTTGTTATTGTTGATCACTACTCTACCTCAGTTAACACATTTAAATAACTAAATAAACAAATAATATCCTGAGAGTACTCCAAGTGAGAAAAGGAAATGTGCCTTCGTACTGAAGAAGATAAACCATAGTGGGTTTACCAACACTCAGGTCAGAATTACATGGACCATGGGGACAAATGCAGTCATGAGATAAAAGATCAGAATCATAGGAAACAGAAGACAAGTGAATCACAAGACGCTTTATACCTTGCCAGTGTCCACCCTCATGCTGAACCCCTTTTTCAAGAAGGGTAAAGCAGCTCAATTCTAGAATAAATGTAGGGGTCCCCATCCAATCATCTGGGTTTGATTAGAATGATGCTATAATGTTACTTTGTCTAACTTGCAAGGAACGTCTCTTCCATAGGTGGGTTAAGCAGTAGGTAAAAAATTGTCTCTGCAGCATGTTTTATTTATGTACTGGTTAAGATTTACATCCCTAGGTCTGGCAGAACTGGAGCTGCTAGACTTGCAAATATACAGAACATCAAATACGTAGTCCCTAATGTAGCAGAATGCAAGGCATAAATCATAAATCCCTGGGGCCTTTCCAATTGCTTGATATACCTTGAAAGGTGCATCGAAAAGGTGGCATTGTACTCAATAATTAATCTAGCTAAAGTTATACACAGAGGGATGATAAGTTCTTCTGACCTGGATGATATGCCTTTAGGTCTTAGTTGTGCAGAAGAGAAGAATTTTTCTGACCACTATTGCTACATGATGGATAAATTGGAAATAATTATTAATGCAGGTTTTAAAATCAGAAGAAGCTAAAAACTGAGATAGAAGGAAAATATTGGAATAGGTTAACAACTTCAATTGTCTAGGAGAGGTAATTTAGGAGAAATTAAGTTTAAATGTGAAGGTCAAAGCCAGAATCAGAGAGGCTGCAACCAACTGGCATAAAGTATCAGGGGAAGTGTGTGACAGAAAAATGATGAAGAGGCTGAGAAGTAAGGTGTGCAAAGCAGTGGTGCAACTAGTATGGCTGTATGGTACAACCATCTAGGCAATGAAGGCAAAGCAGTTGAGGAAGCCACACGTGATGGAGATGAAATCCTGAGATAGCTAGTAGGATGCACACTGTGCAACTTATAAAGAAATGATGACGTGAGAGCAGAATCCAATGTAGCTTCAGTTGGAGAGGAGGGCAAAGACAGCAGATTACAGTGGTTCAGGCACAAGTGCAGAAAAGCAACAAATGAACAGAAAATTTAGAATAGACAAGAAGAATGTACGAGAAAATCAGGACATCCAGCAAAGAGGATTGCATGAGAGAAGACCTGTGACAGTCAGGTGTAACTGTCAAAGAAGATAGGAGAGTGGCATTGAAATGACAGAGGTGAAGATAGCTGATCCAGTAAAGAAAATGAGAAATGGGGGTTGTCGATAATGATATTTCAAGATACGTGACTGCATTATTATTTTGGAGTGGGGTATTGGCTATATTGTACATTGAGAAAAAGATATGTTTACAAAATGCGACAATACAATACTTTTCACATTTAATATTTCAAGTTTTTTCTGTACAGCAGTTGTTTATGAGGGTAAGTTCCTGCAGTAATGAATGAGTATCAGAGAGAGATTTGACAGCACTGGCCAGTGTATAGTCATCTGCAAACTTAGTTAACCCAAGGATGTGATTTTGCTCTAGATATCATAGCAGTAGATGCCAAAAATGAGAACTCCTAGTACTGAGCCCTAGGGCAAACCACTAATTACCTTTGTACTTCCTGCGGAGGCATCCAAAACTGCAACTATGTGGGTTTTATCTTTCAGTCAAATGGCTTTTCATCTCATCTGCATGGATCTACTTTTAAGGAAATTAGATTATTAATGATGCCAGCATGGGACAGAGTGTTGAATGCTTTGGCCAGATCCAAATGAGCTGTGCAAACAAAATGACCACTGTCTACAGCCTGTGTGACCTTCTGATAAAAATTACCTAATTTTGTATGCAGGATCTTCATTTGATAAAGCCATTTGACAAAGCCAAAATTATGTGGGTCTAGTCTGAAAAGGATATTGATACTATAATCTGTGGGGTTAGAAATCATGCATTCCATGACTTTGCAAATCAGGGTAGTCAGGCTGTTGGGTCTATAATTTCTCTGCTCCATGCTTGAACCCCCTCTGGTGTATGGGCATCATAACTGCAGTTCATTTTACTTTGGGGCAAATCCTATAGCTAAACTCTGGTTAAACAGTTTAAGCAGGGTTTCCATAGGGCATGCTGGTACTATTTTCTAGGCATCCAGGTAAATTACCAGGCCCTATCATGGAAGGAGATACTGCCAGCTCAGCTAGCTGGAATTTTGTAAGTAATTATATGCAATTTGTGAATATTAATATGATTTATATAGAATATAGGAGATACTGCCAGCCCAGCTATCTTGAATTTTGGAAATTATTGTATATCATTTGTGAATATTAACATGATTTATATAGAAGTGTAACAAAAGGGAGATACTGCCAGCACAGCTGTCTGGAATTTTGTAAATGGTTATGTGTCATTTGTGAATGTCAACATCCTTTGTGCAAGATGCTTGTGTTACAGATGTATTAGAACTGTATGTCATATTGTACAGATGTGTGCTAAAGAGGTGTTTTGTAAAGTACTGAGCAGAAATGTATATACACTATTGTAACTGTTTAGGTGTATTTATTCTAACAATGGAAACTGCAGCACAAGAAGTTAATGTCAGAAGAATAGCTGAGATTGAAGTAGTTTATGGATGGGCCATAAAAAGAGATATTATCTTTCAGTTTCAGTGCAAAAGGAGACATAATGTCTCGAACTAGAAGTTTTTTGTATTGTCTTTAAATGTGGAAGAATGTAAATTATTTTATAACTTCTACCATTTGCCAAAAGATCTGAGGTCTATGTATTTTCACAGGTAGATGCTAAATGCAACAAGTTGAATCAGTGGGGTTTTTCACCTGAGATAGAGTCAGATGACAGGAAGTAATGTCATGCTGCAATCTACCCCAGCAGTAATATTTGAAATATTAATTTAAGATGTCTCTGAGAGAGAAATAGCATTCTGTATTTTATCTTTGACCTAACAAGAACATCCACTCACCAAATCTGCCTGCTTGCTCTATAAGTCAGTCTAGGGAACAGTATAATTCTTTTAGATATAGTCAGGAATATAGAAAAGCTTAATTTAGATGTTTTTCTTTATTTATTTGAGACTGTCCTGCAATGTTGTTTTAAATATTTCCTGTGATTTTGAACTCCGATGTAATTATGATTATATACTGAGTATTTTCATGTTCTTTTATTTGTAATTAAATATATTTAAATATTTTATTTTGGCTGATATTTGTGAGACACATTTAAGTTCTGAGAGTACTTGCATATTTAGTTGGTGACACTGTGGGCCACTCCTAATAGCCTTGCTCTTTGTCAAACTACCATTTGTATTAAACCTTAACATTACACATTAAGAGTGGACACCCTTTGTTAAGGGCCTTAAAGTAGTTGATAAGTACATGACTGGTGGCAGTGATAACTACCTGATAGTCTGGGCAAAAAGGGACATAGCTAGTAAACAAAGAATGTTTGTGTCAGCCACTTGAGCAAGGACACAAAGCACTGGTTAGACAGAGAGGGTGCTGGAGGTCTTGGCTTGGCCACTCAGCTGAGATCTGAACTCTGTAGATGTGCCAGTGGGGAGTCTTATTGGGGAACTGAAGAAAAAGGTAGAAACCAGCCCCAGACTGACTGTGGTCTCTATGTGCTCTTAAGGGAAATTGCAATTTACTGTGTGTGTACTTGTCATCCTCCCAATGTACATCCCCCACTGGTGCTAGTGGTGAGGATTGAGGCTCCATGATTATTGGACCAGTGGCGGGGCTTCACAGGCCCCATAAAAGTATAATTTTCTGTCTTAGAGATCCCTTTAGTATGTGTTCCTTTGTGATATTTGGAGATATAAGGGCTTCAGGAACTTGTGGAATTAAAATAGTTGTTTCAAAAGTAACGTGCGCTAAATATGCTTGTTAGTGTATTTGCTACATTTACTGGGTTTGAGTGGGTGGTGCCCTTCTGCATGTGTTCAGAACACTGCTGGGTGTTTGTTCTTAGTTTCCTAGTGTAACTAAAGAAGGACTTATAATTATCCTTAATGTCTGAAACTAATTTAGATTCATAACTTGTCCTCATAGCAGCTTTTCAATCTTTACTGATATTCTAGATTCAGTCTTCGATAGGAAGAGTTATAAATCTGTTTTACAATTCAAGAAGTTTTTTCTATTGTTACAGAGATTGTTTAAGCTGGTGGACCAATAGGGAGGCTTGTTGTCAAACGTCACATTAAGTTTAGCTCTAATAGGGACAGCCAGGTCTAAGCACTTATAAATATGGAAACAGAACTCCTTTCAATAAATAGCAGCTGTGGCGGAGCTGGGTATGGCAGTGTTACAAATTCATTTGAATAAGTCTTCAGAGTTTCAGGAGTCTTGTCCATATGAAATCCCTGAATTCGGAAGTTTTGACTGCTGGACTTTTAGAAATTTTGAAAGAGAAGGATAGAGTTTATGTTCAGACTTAACCAGGGATGGAGAAAATTGAGGGATAGTACAATGAGTTGCTATACTGGAAAAGTGAATCTGCACTAGACTGAATATTCAATACAGCAGAACCACTCACAGATTATTACACTCTAACCACAGTCCCAATGAACCCTCCACACCCCTGATACTTTAAATACACCAAATATGAGATTACAAAACAGTGAGGAAAAGAGCAAATTCCCTTCCCCCACTCTGCGATCGTGGAAGGAACATAACCTCATCATAAATGACAAGCAGTGTAAGTGAATGGAACAGGTTGAATCATTTCTACCACTAACACTGAAAGATCTGCACAAGGCCAATTAACTGCATATACTGATGTAATAAACTTGGGAATAATGTGGTATTTACAATTTTTGACCATGTACACCTTGAAAAAGTGAATGATACTGGCCATATTAGTTGGGATATAGTCAAGTACATTATGTCCTGTAGTTAATTTATTAACTATCTGTTCAGGGGAATTTTATAGTTATTCTTCTTCTTTCAGCTGATCCCATTAGGGGTGACCACAGCGGATCATCTGTTTACATTTCTTCCTGTCCTCTGCATCTTGCTCTTTCACACCAACCACGTACATTAATTCCATGAATCATTAGGTATATCTACTTTTGCAAGTGCTCAAGTTTACTTAGAGGTAGTTGAAACCCTCCATTCTAAAAAATACATTTGGTAATAAGTATCTCCTCAGGTGTATTGAAGTCATCAAGGGACATGGAGTTTGTGCCGTAGCAGGCTATGAGTTGATCATTTGTCTTATTTAGGGTAAGTCCAAGTTCAACGCTTTCAACTTGTGGGTCTCTGGTAATCAGTCTAGAGGTGATGTGGTTATTGACAAAAATGAAGACATTACCTCGGTTTCTATCAGGCCTGCAAACATGGCAGGTGCAAAACCAGGTATGGAGGGAGTCTTAATAACTACTCAGACATGTGTGTGTGTTCAAGTTGAAACAAAGACTCAAGATAAGGCAATCGTTGTTTAGTCTTGTGGTATTGGTAAGAGCCACCTTGATATGGTATGATTTAGAGTTCCTAAAAGCAACATTGGTATCTTCTACATGCGTCTATATTACATAATCAAACTTTTAAAAGTTTGAACGTCATATGGTCAATACCATATCACTGAACTTTTAAAAGTTCGAAAATGTAATAAAAAAAAAATAACCCAAAGAAAAACCTACCTGAATGGTTTAAGCAGGGGTCCAAGCCTCCCTGTACCCCACACATGGGTGACTGTGCCCCCCACACCCCCTGCTCTTTAAATATACCAACTCCGAGATTGCACTATAGTGCAGAAAAGGGAAACCTTCCCATTCCACACTGTACAGAGATCTCCGTTGAAATGTTAAAACTTTTAAAAGGTTGATCATATGGTGCCAACCATATGGCATTCAAACTTTTAAGAGTTCGACAACATGATATAGACCCCTTCTACATTAGGATATCCATCAGCCGCCATCCACTCTATCTAAAAAATGTTTAATGAGAATGCCAAGGGCTTTAGCCAGTATGTAGAAATCATAGAACAAGAGGTTCAGGTCACCCTTGGTGAAGCATATTAGATTGTCAGTCATCTTGCTCCATGATGACAGACAGTGGACACCCCAGAAAGGCATCAACTTCTAAGCAAGTTGTTGAAACTAATCATTTTTCTTTGTATACAGGTGTCAATCACTCTTGGAGTGGGTAAAATTCCACTCAGGACCAGTGTCATGTTTGCAGTAGACCCATGCATTGTGAGATACATGTCTCTCTGCATGCCCCTCAGAGTTATGAACTCATGTCATTCATACCCATATGGACTACCACTAGATTATAATCATATTTGTCTTTAGAGCTCTTGTGATGTCATGGATCTCGGCATCAGAAAGACAACTAACTGTAACATTTTGTCCTGTCCTATGTGTGTGGAGTCATTGTACGTAGCAATACAGTCACCAGTTAATAAGATGTTACTGTTTTCACTCATGAATGAAATCTGACATTAAATGGTTTGCAGATTGTATCCCAGTGTCACTTTACTATGCTTGGGCATAGTGCTAATGTAATAGGAAACAAATTTTAGGGCAGAATGACTAAAGAGAAGATGGGATATGATGTTTGTTTCCTCAAACCAGAAAGTAACTGGGAACCCACTAAGGGTAGTCTCAGTGTTCTGTTAAGATCCAATGTCAGTCTAATGAAAACCAGAGGGTCATGAGATTAAGTATGACTACAACTGTATATAGACAACATTCTCATTTACTTTATCAAACAACATTTTTAGTCCTACACAACAAATCCTTTGGAAATATAGGACTTCAGTTAATTTATAAGGGCGTTTTCAGTTATATTTAAAATGCTCCCTTAATATAAAAGTTAACCATGATCAATGTAATATATTAACGTTTTGTGACTTACTCCTTAAGGTTAATGGATTTTTTTCTTCCCATGACATGCAGTATATGCACAGTTGTAAAAAGCATCTGCTGAAAAGTCCCCCTAGAGTTGCTGAAGTTATTGAACAAGCAATGGGTTTTGCCTCACTGTGCTTGTTTGTACTATTGTTACATACATAGTCATTCCAGAGAAGAAGTACTACAATCATTATAACATTACAACTTAATAAATAACAACTTCTCAGGGCTTTCACACCACAGCAGAAAATTTCCTGGAAAACTTAGGTCGATAGGGTTACTTTTAGTCTAAAAGGTCTTGGTTAAAAGAGATGAGGGAAGGTTAGAAATTGAGTAGCAAATAAAATCTTCTTAAGAGAAGATGAATATATCCCCATTATTAGAAACAGTCAAATATTCTGTTGAGTAACTATTACATGATGATCAAATGTTCTGTTAAATAACTATACAATGAGATTTCAGGCAAACAATTAAAATCTTGATAGGTCCAAAGCCTGGTGTATGTATGTATGTTTGTATTTGTTTATTTACGTATATATGCAGGTATGTTTGTTGGTTTACTGGAGTAGCATACTAATTATAACTGAGCAGTTTCAGGCACAGCCTGAGTGAGTACATCACAATAGAAGTGAAGAATGCAATACAAGAAAGAGTTACTCAAAATAAAACTACAGCTGAAAAATAATGTAACACACAGACTGGTACAAAACATTCTATGTTCATCTAAAATGAATGCAAAATATAATGATTGGTACAAACATTCCCCCAGATTCACTATCCTGCATGGAAGCAGCCATTTAGGAGCAGGACAGCAGCGTGCCATGCATATTAATGAAGCCACACTGCCTGAGCTCCTAAATGGACATGGAGCATGTATGAGTGCAGGGGGCATGTCTGAGGGAATATACACTCCCCTGCAATGAAGAACAGCAGAGTATGAATAAGAATGAGCGAGACCACTCATAGGTGCTCGCATACCTCAGGGAACATCCCCCCAAGTTTACAAGAGCAATATATAAATTGGTAAAGATACAGAAGTCTTTTTTTTATAAAACAGATGAAATTTAACCATAGTTGCATGGATTTGACCATTGCTTAGCTATGGCTAATGGAGCTTAAATGGCACAACAGGATAAAAAGCAAGAGATATGCAAATGAAGCGGTACAGCAATAGTGTAGTGGGCAGAGCATTCGCCTTACGAGTAGTCATTCCTGGTTCGAGATCTACTCCAGTACAATCCATTTTCCATGTCAAATCACTTTATGATCAATTTATTTTGCTGCATAACCTATGATAACATATATTTATAACATTTATATATTTATAACATATATCTGTGAACTGGAGTACTGCATTTAATGCAGATATGAGGTGTCATTGTCATAATGTTGCAAAGTCCACAGATAATCACAAGTGCCCCATACAGTATATGTACACAGGAATCAGGGATACAAATGGAAGGTAAAATGTGTAATGAATGATAAATCCATACAGTTCCAAATCCACCACCTTCCCAAGAACCATTAGACATTACTGTCTAAATTAGTGCAGTGGTAAGCGGAAGTAAGCACTAGTAAGCAAATGTAAGCATAATTAAGCAGTAGTAAGTAGGAGTAAGCATATATAAGCAGTAGTAAGTGAGTTTAAGCCTGTTTGCACAGGGGTAAGCAATGCACACAGGTTAAGCATTATTGAAGCTAATTCTCTGTAAGCATATTTAACTGGAGGTTAGCATTGCTTACCTTCGCACAAACCCACGCTAACCCACTTATAATTGCTTAAAAATGCCTTAAGCACTCTGTATGCATCAACCACTATTCTGGCTAGAAACAAAATAAACAGATCTTGAACCCAGGACCCTGTGCACTACAGACACAGTAGTTAACCACTAAGCCATCACAGCTGTCAAGAAGATTGATGTATCACCAAACAGATCCTCACTATAGGAAATTCAAACTGAACATGTGAAAGGAATCTATATACAGTTTTACGTTGTATAACCTACTACATAACATAAATATGTGAACTGGAGTACTGCATTAAGCTCAGATAATGAATGATAAATCAATGCCACAATGCAAATATAATGCAACTTAAATGCAAATATAATGCAACTTAAATATTAAGTAACGCTAAGCATTGCACAGCCCAGCTTAGTAGATGTAAGCAATATGTAAGCCAGCTAACTCAATCTGCCTATCGGTATACCCCTTTAAGCAATGCCAACCTTAGGTAAGCAGGGTTGCCCATAGCTTAGCCTTTTCAAAACCATCCAATCACAGCAAAGTGTGGGATAATGGCCCTATTTAAACCCAACAGGTGGGAATACATCTCATAACTGGTTGTAGCTTCCCCTTGTAGGCACTATGTTTGGAATGGGAGAGGGTGTGCACTTTCAGGTGTAGCGCTGGGGCATCCAGGAGTCCAGAGTCATGGCAGGACTCCTTGTGAAAGGCCATGACATGAGCATGCTGCAGGGCCAGTACCAGGGTTCTCAATACAAAGCAGAAGCCTGGGACCGTATCGCCCATGACCTCACCAGAGACACTGGCATACCCCAAACTGGTGAGGAGGTTAGGCATCACTATGCTGACCTGCAATGGCAAAAGGGGCATCTCCTGGATAAGTGGATCCAAGAGGCTAGGAGGACAGGGGTAGTCCCAGCCATGTGTAAGTATCAGTCCACTACCTGTTTAATAATAACCAGCTCATTTATATTATGGTTAGGTATGGCTAAATATTCCTCTTATGTCTTTCACAGCTGCAAGTGAGCAGCCTATTAACCAGGAGGCCCATGGATGTAGACTGGACCGGTTGCAACGCGAGGCAGGTTAGTAATACTCGTGCATGTACTGTCATAGGAAATAAATCTAAAGGTAGTAGTAAGTTAATTGCCTGTATAAAACCTGTATTGTTTAAGGCATGTACTGCATACACACCACAGAATATGCCAGGAAGAGTCTCATATAGGTTGTATGTAAATAAAAGCATAATAGCCTGACAATAAAGGTCTAACTGCTGGACTGCATGTGTTTACTCTGGTATAATATGGTAATGTAGATTTGCAATAACTTAATAGTACTATTGTATTAAGCACTGTTACCCACACTGTGCTACATAAATAAAATGTGTAGGAATGTCTGTATATGACTGGTACAATCCCACGAAGGCATATAGTACAACTGAGAGAGACTTAGACAGAAAACAGTGAAAAGACAAACAACAAAATCAAAATAGCACACTCAACTGAGACGTGAACTGACGTATGTTTAGCACACACAGCTATGATTCAAATCCTGTGAGTGGTAATAGGCTGCATACAGAATCATACCCCACAACTGTACAGATATGTCCAAAATGTCCAGTAAATTGGCTCATATCTGCTGCCTGTCACACTGTCCCCCTGGGAAATCAATGGGATAGGCAGCAAACAAGAAGTACAACTGATTGTCAGACATCTATAAGAACAAACCTGACAATCTAGCAACTACCCAAAATGTTATGAGAGTAATAAGCCAAGTATGTCCCATCTACACCCCCATGCTGTCAAGCTGTGACCAGAATGTGTACAGTAACAGAGTGAGACGTATGTGCATAATACTAATGTGGAATCTGGTAATTTGTCTGGCAACATTCAGGTAGTGCTAACAAACATTGCTCCCACAGGTCTGTCAGATACAAACACTGTGCCTAGAAATAAAAGATTGATATCCTTTATTGGTACTGTTTACTCTGGTATTGTATGGCATTATTAGTGTTGCAGTTTCTCTGAATAATAAGGTATTACTCATCACTGTCACCCACACTGTGCTACATAATATAACACTCTAGGAAAGTCTGTAAAAGAGTGTTGTAATACAAGGTCAGAATGTAAAACCACAGGAGAATTACAGACAGAAATCAGATAAAAGATACACAGCAATATCTATATAGCACACACAACTGTGATGGACAGTGTTTTATTTTTAGCAGACACAGCCATGGTCTGAATCCTAGGAATGGTAGTAAGCTGTATGCAGAATCATCAAATAAAAATATGGTAGCAGTTGTATGAAGTATAGCTCCAGACCACATAAAATAAACCAAGAAGTTTAATATTCGGTAAGTGGCTTCACCACTGTCCGTGGCTTCTTCAGACCATATACAAATATAAAAACACACAAAAAGAGGTTTATAAAACTGTCCCTGTATGCCTCATTAACCTGAAAGACCACTCCCAGTCAATCAAGCACCTATAGACACACCCTTTTTTAAAAGCATCAGTGCATTTATTTACATTGCATAGTATTACTTTTAAAATACAGTTCCTATAGCACATTAAAAGTCCATTTCAACAGTCAAAGCATTCATAGGCATCTACAAGCATTTAATATTTAGAAACATTTCAGAACATTGCTTCTATCAGCAGCATGTCAGATGCAATATATTATGCTAAGCATCATTATTTAAACAACAATGATACTGAAAGTCTCTGTTCATTATATATTGTTTACTAGAATTATATTGCTCTATGTTATCTGCTTTGCTTCAGATATATGCTGTTACTTAAAAATTATTAGAATAACAAATCTAGGTCTAGTCTTCTATACATTCCTGCTACTTCTAACAGTGTAAATAAAGCTGCATTTTAAAATGCAAGCAAGTTATCAATGCCATGTATTCAAACTCCATTTTAAAACTCATATTCTTCCCATCACATTGTCGACTGTTAAACTTGTTCAGCAAGTGTGTTCCACTTAAGAAATACTTATATTACACCCTTGTTGTGTTATATTCCATTTCCAAAAGTTAGAAATGTTAGAAATGAAAAAAGTGTGCTTGTCGTCATTGCAGCGCCCCTGTGCATGTGCAATGACGTCATCACACTTGACAGATGCTCCGTTTACTCCTTCCCACTTTCTTCATTTAATTACAATAAACAACCAAGTATTATAAAATATATATCATTGATAAATGATTTAAAATAGAAGAATTTTAGTTTTAAAATGGAGTTTGAATACATGGCATTGGTAACTTGCTTGCATTTTAAAATGCAGCTTTATTTACTCTGTTAGAAGTAGCAGGAATGTATAGAAGACTAGACCTAGATTTGTTATTGTAATAATTTTTAAGTAACAGCATATATCTGAAGCAAAGCAGATAACATAGAGCAATATAATTCTAGTAAACAATATATAATGAACAGAGACTTTCAGTATCATTGTTGTTTAAATAATGATGCTTAGCATAATATATTGCATCTGACATGCTGCTGATAGAAGCAATGTTCTGAAATGTTTCTAAATATTAAATGCTTGTAGATGCCTATGAAAGCTTTGACTGTTGAAATAGACTTTTAATGTGCTATAAGAACTGTATTTTAAAAGTAATACTATGCAATATAGATGAATGTACTGGTGCTTTTAAAAGAGGGTGTGTCTATAGTAGCTTGATTGACTGGGAGTGGTCTTTCAGGTTAATGAGGTATACAGGGACAGCTTTATAAACCTCTTTGTGTGTGTTTTTATATTTGTACATGGTCTGAAGAAGCCATGGACAGTGGTGAAAGCGCTTACCAAATATTAAAGTTCTTGGTTTATTTTATGTGGTCTGGAGCTATACTTCGTACATCTGCTATCATATTTTTCTTTGCTGCTACCTTTACTTGTTTAGTGGAAAAGTTTATGTTTACCAGCTGGTTGTTTGCCTGTTTCTTGTATGCAGAATCATACCCAAGTGTACAGAAATGTCCAGAATGTCCAGTTAATTGGCCCATATCTGCCGGCTGTCACCCTGTCCCCATGGCATATCAGTGTGCTAATCTCTGACATGTAGGCAGCATTTCATGTCATATAACTAACTGTTAGGCCTGTACATATTTGGAAAATGTCAATGAAAACAAACATGTCATAGTACATTCCACTAAAGGTTTAAGAGGACAATAATCGAAATATGTCCCAGTTCACCTGCATGTGGTCAAGAGATGTCCAGGTATGTCCATAACATCAACCTGGAATCTGGGAGTATGTGCACAAACAGTTATTTAGTGTTAACAAATACCTCCTCCACAGGTATAACAGGTAAGAGGTGTATACTGCAGGTAAAACCAGTTCATGTATATAGTTGGAAACAGCCATACCACTGTCCAAACTAAGGCAATAGGGTAGTGTAGTAATATTTGTACTGGACAGATAACAGCACTGACTAGGAAAGTAATGAGAACTACAGGAATATACTAGTTGTTAATTGACATCTTTCTCCCCCCCACACCATATCTGCAACAATAAACTAAATACACAACTCAATTGTTATGTGCTGACTTAACTCTAATGTTGGGAGATATGTCCTATTGTTCGATAATTACTTAAATCTGTTTCTATGCATGTGCTATGTTCAAATACTCCCACATCGGTGGCATGGTGCCATCAATGTACATGCATGCTGTTGTAATTACCATTGTGGTCCCATATATGCATGCATTCTGTTTGCTATGCAACTGTTCCATGTCTGGTGTTTGGGTTAATGGGAATATCTATGCATGCTGTTATACCAAATACTGGAATGTGTTGACTATTACTAACCCACATATGTTGATAAAACTTAAACCATAGCACGTATGGGAATGCGGGTCCCAGCGGACCCACCTGTCCCACCTCAGCTGGCTGTGGCACTGGACACCAGCACATCTGGGCCCCAACCCGGGACCTCCTCATCCATTGGTCCTGTACCACCTTCGGGTGGAACAGCCTCAGGGGACGGGGCTGTGAAGGTGTAGTTGTGACTTACTGTGGGTGGGGACCTCAGTCCCACTGTTTCCACTAGGGGGCTTATGGGCTTCCGATTTCAAAACACCCCTCTGCATTAAGGTGTTTGCCCCCCACATGCACCATATACCTCCCCTGTATGCATCTTGTTTGTCCTACCTGTTAACCTACCCAACCTACCTCCCCAAATATATCTACTATCCTCCCAAACATCCCACTCTCACATGAAAAAAAAGGGGCAATCTGTTCTCAAAATCTCACCCCATACATAGCTGTCCATTTCACACACATGTCCACTGGACATGTAATCTGGTCTAATTGGCTTAATAACATATTATTGTTGTCCTCACTCTTCTCTCAGGGGTATAAGAGTCCAAATCTATCTCCAAATTCAGTCTATCTGCACAGCTGTTGCTGTAGAAGAAATGGGCAGCTATGGACCTTCCCTACACCCTTCCTGCACATCCCTAGCTATTTTCTATACTGTCTTTCCCTCTTTGTGCCCCTTTTTCACCACTTTCCTATCAATCCTTTTTCATTTCTTTTAAAGAAATTAGCACGGGGTAAGCAGGAGTAAGCACTTTTAAGCAGCAGTAAGTGGGTTTAAGCCTGTTTGTGTGGGGTTAAGCAATTCCTACACAGGTTAAGCAATTGAGAAGCTAAATCAGTATAAGAAACTGTAACCGGAAGTTAGCAGTGCTTACCTCTGTGCAAACCCGCAAAAACCCACTAACAACTGTTTAAAAGTGCCTTAATCACTCTGTATCCAACGGCCCTTGTTCTGCCCAGCAACAAAATAAACAGCCCCTGCAAGACTTGTACCCAGGACCCTGCACACCATAGCCAAAGTGATTTACCACTAAGCCATGTCAGGTATACAAAACACTGATGTTTTTACAAACATATCATCCAGCACAGACATTCAGTACTACGTAAAATATATTTTAGCATGTAGATGTATGTGTGTGTGTGTGTGTGTGTGTGTGTGTGTGTGTGTGTGTGTGTGTGTGTGTGTGTGTGTGTGTGTGTGTGTGTCTGTATGCATATATATATATATATATATATATATATATATATATATATATATATATATATACATACATATATACATATATAAATATCTACATATATAAATATCTACATATATATATATATATATATATATATATATATATATGCATATGCATACATCGATATATATTTATTTATATATATATATATATATATATATATATATATATATATATATATATATATATATAGGTTAACTTTACATTATCGAATGTTCAAATGTTCGTCAGTCATATGGCCGAAACCATATAATTGAATAATCAAATGTTCGACCATGTAAAGTTAACAAAAAAAAAACACAAAATAAAGCAAAACAAAACATGTATAGCAAGGGGCAAGCCACCCTGCACCCGCACACCCTCCTACTTAAATATACTAACTCCAAAATTGCACTACATTGGGGTAACGGGAAATATTCCCGTTCCGCACTGTATGGAGATCTCCATTCAGTCATTTCCCATTACCGCAATGTAGTGTGATCTCGGAGTTGGTATATTTCAGTAACAGGGTGTGGGGGGTACAGGAGGCTTGCTATACACACTATATTTTCTTTTATTTCTCCCATGTTTTCTTACCTTTACATTGTCCAGCATTTGAATGTTCAATGATATGGTCTCGGCCATATCATTGTCGCACATTTGAACGTTCAATAATGTAAGGGTAACCCATATATATATATATATATATATATATATATATATATATATATATATATTGTGTGTGTATATACAGATATATATTTATAGATAGATATAAACGAGAACATAACAAATACATATATGACCACAGACACCATTAATGGGGGTGAGGAGGCCCAAGCTACATACATCTAGTACGTATTGATATTACACCCCCACAGCCAAACTGGTCTGCCCTGCAATACAATACCACCTGGTGCAAGTCCCATAACCAGGACCAGATGCAACATGGAACATGTATTGGGAGGGAAAGTAGACAACAGGTATAACCTTAATATTGCAATCAGCAGAGAGGTGAACGACAACACACATATGCAGCACTACAGATGCATTGGAGAATTACTAGACAACACCAGAGAGTGTATCCATATATTACAGTTGTCACATGATAGGTTGATTGAGCAGCAGATCTGGCATGTACTGAGAAATAATTACATATGACACTCCAGTGCATGACATTATGGAGTCAACGTAGTAGCCCCTCACATATAGCGGCCATGCTCATGATGTCCGGACATACACAGGGTGAACACTGAATGACAGCAGTGAGGCCATAAAAAACCTACTCCACACAGGTTAAGGAGGTAATAGAGTAACAGGTCTTGTGTTGTGATCACTCATCTAGGCATTTAGAGGAATGATACATTAATGAGTGGAATTAATAAGTGTATGTTGCCAAGTGTGATGCAGGATGGGGAATAAACGTGGGACTGTCGGTAAACTCACAGACAGGTAGGTATTAAAGTGGAATGTGTGTTAGTGTGTGTGTGTGTGTGTGTGTGTGTGTGTGTGTGTGTGTGTGTGTGTGTGTGTGTGTGTGTGTGTGTGTGTGTGTGTGCGTGTGTGTGTGTGTGCGTGTGTGCGTGTGTGCGTGTGTGTGTGTGTGCACTGTTATGCGCTGCTGTACAGTTCTTAAAGTACATTTCTTGTTTTCCCACACAGGTGGCAAGGTGGGTCAGGGTCCCTCCTGCATGAAATCTGATGACGGCATCCATACAGACACCGCAGATAATAATAGTACTGTTAAGGCACAGGCAGGGTTGTCTGGGGCTAAAACTGCACCATCGTTTGACATCCCCCTCTTAGCCACCCCAACCCCGCACACAGTTACAGTGCCTATATGTACCCCATTACCAGTGGCCATAGCAGTGGGACAGTTGGCAGTTGGTGGCAGTGGACAGGAGAGTGTGGTATCTATGCCTACTGTGTCTGGTCACAGCAGGCATAGCTGGATGTCCGTCAGGGCACCACATAGGCAGATGTACTGGGGTGCTCATGGTAGGGCCGCTGGTCATCATGCCCCTGGCAGAAGTGCCACAACTGATACCACCAGGCGCATGTTTCAGACTGTCATGGGGCACAGACACTTATGGAACTGTACACCAGACAGGGCCTGAGGCTGCAGAGGGCTGCTCTCACTTCTGCAAGTGACAACTTCCATGAACTGTCTGGTGCCCTCCATGATTATACCGAAGTCATGGATAGATGGTTGGATGAGATGGTGGGCCTCACCAACTGTGGTTTGTCCATGCTTAAACAACAGTCGTGTGGACATAGGCCAGAAACACCAACAGCTGGGGTTCAACGTGGACTTGCTAGGAAACCAAGGCACTTCTGTAGTGGCAGTATCAGCCTCAGCACTGCAGGGGGGTGCTGTCCACACCACACCACTGAAGGTCACATGCACATGGCCCTTGCCAGTCCCAGGTGAAACCTGGTTCCAGCGGACATATGTCATCATCATCAGGGGAGAGTAGCACATCAAGGCCTGTACCTGGATGTACCCATGGAACCCCTGGCAGGCACAGTCCATGTGTCCATGTCCAGAGGTGGTGAACTGCACACCCTGCCAGGTATGGTCTGCAGCTGCCCAAAAACACCTGTATAGAGCAGCCACATGCCAGAACTGTGTGCATGCATCACCATGCCCATTTCAACTAATTACACCCCTCATCAGCACACATGGTGTCAAATGTATGGCCCACCCTCACTCTCTGGCAAAACAACAACACACCCTGTGCATATGATGATACCTGTGCCACATCCCTGTCATCCATAACATCGATGCAGGGACAGGCTAATATGGTCCTGATGCACACAGCGACTGTACTACAGTGTACCAATGTACTGTAGTGCAGCATGTTGTCAGGACTAATGTTTAATGCAAAAATGTCAGGTAGTGTAGCTGTCCAGCAATGATGCATTATAGCTATTAGTAACACTGGGTGATTGTGGTCTCCATAATGTCATCCAATTGTGTCATAAGTGTACATATGTCAGCAGGAGGATGGTCTGCAGTCATATTCCACAAGGGGTACAGCACTGTGGTGACACTATGGCTGTGACATATCTGGGGTACAGGTGAACACATGTCACAGGTTTGTATAACAGTTATTGCCTGTGCCACATGGACAGGTGACCAAATGAGACATGTATAATCAGCATCCTGATGTAGACACACCCACATACATGCACACTTTTATTTGGCAACACTGGTACTAGACCCCTACCTAGGTATGTAGTGCTACTGAAGTGTGTGGCTTTCATTGCACACACCACACAGCATGTAGGGTGAGGTGTGTTCCAGGTTACATGTTACATGAAGAATATCCCCAGACATGTACAGTATGGTAATGGGGGATGTAATGGTTGTATGTGGACAATACATAGTGTGACATACCATCATATACATATTAAGAGAAACATAACAGGCAGACACACATCTGAGAGACCTGGGCCTATTGGTGCTAACTAACTTGTCAGTGTGTCCAATGTGTTACATGCAGGCTGCACACAGCACATGCATAACTGGGCTGGATTGTGGTATCAGTTACCTGTATAGTTGAGGGTGACAGTGGTCACCATACAGTGGTACATGGGACATATACCGGGTGTACCATGGTGTAATGACAGTGTACACAGCACCCACATCCCACAGTGGATATCATAATCACTGAAACCCATGATGACACTCTGACATACCCACCATCATACATTGTCCACAACTGCGATACAACCCATTGTATATCCCAGCAGTGGTACTATAGGGATATGCATCTAATGCACATGTGACAGGCATAGTAGGGTGTTACATTGTCATGCCTCACCTATGGGCAGCAACAACACTATCAATACTACTGTGTGGCAACGTGTATTGTAATAAGAGTTTGTGGCCTCAGAATGCTGTACCCTACAGATATACAGACATGAACACATACACACACTTGCCAGAACTCAATGGGTATTCCATGCTTATTGACCCATTTGTACAACACTGTTGTGCTGGTACTGCAAGCCTCATGTAGCTGTTAGGGAGAGGAGTGCAACAGGGTACATGTAATGTCTGATACAGCAGCAGCCACATCTTACTATGATGATGGGTGTTGCAGTGGTTGTGAAGGCCCTCATGGTAATCCCAACTACAGGTGTACTAACACACAGACACTACTATCCTCAGTAATGCACACGTACACATGTGTCAGTACTGGAGAGCATTGCTGCAGGTGGTCATAGCTGTTTACCTGGCTATTGCCCATGGAGAAATGGGTTGTGTAGGGGATGTGTGTACAGTGGTATCATGTCACCTGCCATGTGCCAGCAGGAAATCTATTGACAGACACCACTGTGGTAACCCTCAGGGTGAGAGTGACATGCATCAGTCAATCCTCTGGGTGCCTCCTGCAAATGGCCACTGAGGTGATCCAGTTGACATGTATGCCACATGTCTTACAACACATGGTTAGTGTCTGTGATGGAGATCTGAACCCAAGCATGTTATGTTGACTGCGGTAGTGTAGTAGAGGTACCTGTGGCATGTGGGGTGTACGGAGTATTGTCTCCTATATGTGCCAGTTATAACACAGCTGGCCAGACATGTCAGTGTCAGTCAAGCATATGTTGCATGTACGTATCCAAGCTGGATACCTGCCATCTGCACATCTGTACAGGGACTGACAGACATCAGCTTGGCAAGTAGCTATGCAGTAGGATGACTGTGTTGACAGATAGATGTTTGACAACAATATGTATGCCATTACTACATGTTGGAAGCCCTCACTGACATGTGCCATCAGGAAAGTAGTCTACAGTTACATTCCACATGTCAGATCATTATCCAGTAGGGGATATATACTGTGACACAGCTCAAACACTAGGAACACAACAGTGAGGCCTCAGAGTCCAGCTATGCCTGCAGGTATGCTTGTTGTCAGTGCTACATTTAGCACTCTACTACTACATGATACACTACATGCCAGTGTGACAGCACGTAACCTAGGTTTCTACCCTTGAATGTAACACATTCACATGAATAACAGTGCTGTACATGTCTTATATATGTGTGTGTCCCACACATGACACTCACACCCCTTGCTACTGTAATGACAGCACATAGATGCATGTATTGTACATGGAATTACATACACTTATTACAGATGTCATTGCCCGGCTATGTTATCAGACTGGGATGTAAGCACTGGATACCAGGTGTGAGCCATGCTTAGCAGGTGTCAACATTGCTGCAATTTCACAGCTAAGCAGATTTGCGCACTGGTAAGCAAAGCCTACACTGTGTGAGCACCCATACATTTAACCGTAGCTTAGCACTGCTTAGCTTTGCAAAAACCCATGCAAACACGCTTAAAGCTGCTCAAAAACTGCCTTAACCACTCTGTATCCAACAGCCTTTGTTCTACCCAGCAACAAAATGCACAGCCCTTGCAGGTCTTGAACCCAGCACCCTGTAGACTATAGTTACAACAGTTAACCACTACACCATGACAGCTGTGAAGACAGTTGTTGTTTTTCCAGTATATCTGTCACTACACATACTGAATAGTATTGAACAATTGCTATGACTTCCACAATTGTGAAGTACATGTTATTGATATTACTGTTGCATCACATATGTTGTTACATCTAAATATACACATATCAGATACATACTGTGAGATACATCTGGGAAGGTGTATACAACTGTGATGTTTACACATGACAGGACTATGGAAATATATATATACATATGTTGATATATGTCTACATGTACATACACACATAAATATATATATATATATATATATATATATATATATATATATATATATATATATATATATATACATACATACATACATATGTATGTTTACACATCTGTATAATGCATCCTATATGTGGTCATTTGTAGATCTCTTTGTATATACACACACACACACACACACACACACACACATATATATATATATATATATATATATATATATATATAGCGAGAGAAAGAGAGAGAGAGAGATAGATATAGCTATATACAGAGAGATATATATGTATGCACATCCTATGTGTACAGATATACCTATTTATGTTGATATATATGTAGATATCTATAACTATATGTGCATACATATCTGATCAGATATACCTATTTATGTCGGTATATATGTAGATAGCCATAACTATATTTGCATATGTATCTGTAGCTCTGTATATGTGTAGACATGTATTGCTGTGTATATATATATATATATATATATATATATATATATATATATATATATATATATGAGTGTTTATATGTATACACACACACACACACACACACATATATATATATATATATATATATAAAAACACACACAAAAAACTTCGAAAAGTTTAAAACACTGCGAAAACAATAAGTAAGTCCAACAGAACACAGCCACAAGATAAATCCAAGAACCTTTACTTGTTAATGTTTTCGTGTACAGGAATACATATACTTCTTCAGACAAGTAACACTGAAACCTCTTGTGAGTTTAAATATACTCACATACTCTAGTAATTGTTTAAATTTAATCATAATCAATTTACTAAACAATCTACCAATTAAACAATTAACAAATACATTGATTCAAACCTTTTAAAAACGCAGCTTAATATAAAGTATTCACTTAGAAAAAATATATATATATTCCTAGTGAAAAACTAGTATATCAAGAACACCATTCTCTACCAGATTAGAAAATATTAAAAAATATATATATATGTATACACAAAAAATAAGAATAAATAATATATTAATGAATAATAATGAATAAATACATAATATATTCATATTAAATTCATATTAAATTCATGATAAATTCATTGTATGTTCATAATACATTCAGCAGGTTGAGTCAAAAATGTACCCTTATATCACATTTATGCAAGCTTAAAAAATAAAAATAAAAATGGAGATAAAGATAAAAATAAATATATCAATGTAATATAAATATACATATAAGAAATACAAGTGTAAATTTACCTAATAAGAGCTTTTTGCTTTAAGAGACATTTAATAGAACACGTCCCATTAATCCCTGGGTGGGCATAGGCGTTTGTTTTTAGTTGCCATAGCAACTCACTTTCTTCCAATTTAAGATGCCATGGCCCACCCCTAGGGTTGATGTCTATTTTTTGAACCATATTAAACAAAAAACCATGGTTGTTGTTTTCTATAATATGTTTTGCTAATGCATTCGTTATAACCCCTTTTGAGATTGCATACATATGCTCATAGATGCGTTGTTTTAAGTGTCGTTCGGTTTTTCCAAAATAGAAAGCAGGGCATAGTGTACAGGTAGCAAGGTACACTACGCCTTGAGTGAAACAATCACATCTTTGGTTAATGTAGTATCTCACTCCTCTAATGGAGAAAGTAGTTCCTGTTTTAATGTACTTGCAATAAGGACAACGTCCACATTTAAACATGCCTTTATTAGCCCTATAAGTTCTAAGAGGGGATTCAAGTAGTGTTTTTAATGAAGGTGCCTTTCTATATACTACTACTGGTTTGCCTCCTAAATTGTTGTTCAAATGTAAACCCTGTGTTAAAAATTCCCAATTATTATTTAATATACGACGGGTATCCGCTGCCAGTTCATTGTATTCAGTAAGAAAGCTGATGTTATAGTTAACCTTAATTTTATTATCATTACTATTAATATTAATGTTAACTTCTCTCGAATCTGTATGGGTAAGATGTTCGCCCAAAGTTGATCCATTTATAGCATCTACTACTGATGTTTCATTATCCACCTTAAAAATAGGGCCCAAAAGACCATTTTTCCTTTTCAATTCTACTTCCTTAATAATTCGATTAACCAGTCTACCAGGGTATCCTCTATTTTTAAACATACCCACTAAAAGGCCACATTCATCTCTAAGGCTGTTATCTTCTGAACACATTCGAGAGGCATGCACAACCTGGCCTTTAACTACGCCTCTCTTTTGAAACAAGGGATGGGAGCTGGAGAAGTGTAGAAAGGAATTACTATAATGAGGTTTCCTATATATACATGTAGTGAATTTCCCTTTTTCCATATCCTTTTTTATCTCAATATCCAAAAAATTAATTGATACCTCATTATAGTTAAAAGTGAATTTCAAAAAAGGAACGAAAGAATTCATCAATTCAATCAATTTTATAGCCTCTTCTTCACTTCCCTTCACTATCATCAGAATATCGTCTTGGTACCTTGTGTACCAAATGACCATATCCCTATATAATTGATGTAAAAATAAGTAAGTATGCTCCCAATAAGCCATGACGGAGTTAGCAAGGTTCCACCGCATGGGAACCCATTGCTACTCCTGTCACTTAAATACAGCTCTTTTTAAAAGGAAAAAATTGTTACTCAAAACAAGTTCTAGTAATCCAACAACCAAGTCTATGTCCTCTCCTGGAAGATGTTTACTAAGTAGGTAGTCCCTAACCCAATTAATACCAGTCTCCTGTGGGATGGTTGTATAAAGGTCCTTGACGTCAGCCGTTAAAAAACAAAGCTTAGAATCAAAAGGAATGTGATTAAGACTGTCAAGGACAAACCAGGAGTCTTTGCAAATTTGAGATTCATTTTTAAGGACTTCTTTGAGTTTATTATCCACCCACTTAGCACATGCATAAGTGATGGATTGGCGCCCATCTATTATGGGTCTAAAAGGGGGGGCCTTGATGTCTTTATGCAACTTCGGAATCCCGAAGATAACAGGGATCATTGGTGCTGGCATGGTAAGGTACTGGTATAACTCTGTACTAATGCTTCCCTCAATGAATAAATCAATCAAAAAAATCTTTAACCCTTTTATAAGATTGATTTAATTAATTCCTTGAAACATGTCTGTAATTATCAGTTGACAGCATTTCTTTCATAATAGCCTCATACATTTCTTCATACATAAGGACAGCCCCACCCCCTTTATCAGGTTTCATCGTTCTTATGTTATTAGCTTTCACGGACGCAATGAGAATCTGATTTTCTAAATCAAAATGTCTATGCCTATAAAATTCGTTGTTTAATGCTCGCAAATGAACCTCACTTATTTTTTCAAACAGAGTATGTGAGTATATTTAAACTCACAAGAGGTTTCAGTGTTACTTGTCTGAAGAAGTGTATGTATTCCTGTACATGAAAACGTTAACAAGTAAAGGTTCATATATATATATATATATATATATATATAGATATATAGATATATAGATATATATATAGATATATCCAAATATGTATGTAGATATGTATATGTGTATATATCTGTATAGATATATATATATATATATATATATATATATATATATATATATATATATATATATATATATATATATGTTTACCATACGTCCAGAACATGGAATGGAGGCCTACCTCAGCAACAATAGTCCCAACCTTTTAGTGCAAGGGGAATTCATGTATGTATTGCAGGCATATATGTAGACTGTTGCTACTGTAACAGGGGTTGTCTTAACAGACATGTATGCGGGGAGGTCACATATGCTCTTGACATGTGCACCATTGGCTACTGACAAACATCCTAAGGACATCATAGTACAGTACCACTGTTAGCATTGTAATAATCCTGTGGACTACAGCAGAGATATGACTAATATATGTGGATAATCTGGCACTTTGTGGTCAGTCCAGAGGTGTACACAAATCCCCCTCATGCGAGACATGTGGACCACACCTCAGGATGTGGATGTTAATAGCCATGTACAATGGTATATCACGTAAATACTGGACTACATATGCCCACACAGTTTATGCATTCACACATGCCAGTCTGTCCTGACACATAATAATTGGTGGTTCAGATGTCGCTTGGCCACATACTACCCAGTAGTTAGTGACATACATCTGTACAGCATTCCACTGCTTTGTCAGAAATACTCAACAGTTATGGTGGCCTGGCAGCAGTATGTCTTGCAAATAACTGGAAATAACAGTACACTGGATAATTACACTAGGCTACTAGGCATGTCACAAAGCACTGTGCAAACTACAGGCAGACTGCCACAACACTGGACTACATTTTGTAAGGGGGAATACACATGTATCTGCAATTATAGCAGGCTCTACACACGTCACAGCACTGAGTAACAGACACCTGTGAGAAAGTGCATACCCACAACCAATGTGAATACAGCAACAGCCACATATGGTACATAAGTTTAATATGACACTATATGGACTGTCTGATAAACACCATCCTCATATGTGCCACTCACACACTAATCCTACATGCCCTGGGTCATCACACAGTTTGGCCCGATGCCTGTCTGAGGTATGGGACACGTGTATGTCTGGCCCTACAGACATTTGAATCAATAGGGTACCATACACTGGAGCAGTATGTAACATCAGATAGAACAGTACTAAGAACAATGGCATCTACCAGCAGTCTGTGCACAGCCCAGGGTATGTATGCACAATACACATACTGTCAACAATCACCATAAGTACACAGACCCCAGTACTGTGCACACATCTACAGAATGTCCAAGTTATGTCCTTAGAAACAGCCCCTACTATACATAACATGTCTAGCAGTCTGATATCTGACTAGCTTATTAGATATGATGTCAATAAATAATGGTGTACAGTACATATGCACCTCTTACTGCATGACATATGTACAAAGGTTGATAAACTTGTGGCTGGAGCTAAAACATTGGCCCGATATTCGCATGTTGCTGTAATAACCTCATACATTTACTGTCGTACCAGGGTTTGTTGTGACATATGTCGTGTGAGGAATATGAAGTCAGTAACTCTCATGTCTGTCACTATGTACTGACTGCAATGTTCACACTATGCTTCCACAGTTCTAAGATAGGTGGTCTGTGAGTGACACAAGAAACAAAAGGCTCTACACACTGCCTAGTCTACAGATAACCCTACAGATGGGAGTTTCCTCAAACACATAACACTGTCATGACAGGTATTAAATGATGTAGACCAGCCATATCCACACACATCCTGTTAAGCCAACATACTCCAAATGCAGAAGACCTACACTTCCATTCTGTAGTCATGTCTGGCACATCCCCCTCCTGTCTGCTGGCCTGTTTCAATAGTGCATGTTGTTAGAGGTAAATCCCAGTACCATCTGTGATGCTGTTTGCACAACACAAAATGTAGGTTCTCGTCACAGTGAATGACAAGGCCCAACGCCAACATTATGTTCCTAGATATTGGAGTGTGTTCCCATGCAATTGGCTATGGGAATGTTAGCACAGCTGTTCCATAGGCAATCAGCTAGAGGGGGACTACAATTCGTGCAGAGGCCATCAGCTGATCATGAGCACTTACAAAACACAAGCTGCTACCTAAGCAAAGCAAGTGTACTTCTCCACATCCACCAGAGAGGGAGAGAGAGAGACAGACAGAGACAAAGTAAGTCAGGGAGCGGGTGGGAGAGTAAAACCTAAGGATGTTTGTGCCACACACCTACCAGTACAGGGTTTCAAACCTCTGACTGACTATGTATTGCTATCACATGTCTATGCAGTTATTGAATGCACCACATAGTTTACATGTTGGGGAGCTGTTCAAAGGTATATCTGATGGTGAGTGACATCTGCAACAATGATACAGCAGCCATAAGGTAGGTGTAGTACATGTGCCTGTCCACATGAACAGGTGTCAATGTCAACAAAGCCACACTCTCTGAGGGACTTACACATATTGACACACTTGGCAGGGTCAGGAATACACTTCCTAACTAGCTAGTTTGCCACAATACAGTAATGCACAGGTATTACATGCACCATAGGTGTATCCGGATGTTATATGGGCAACGTGTATGTAAATGTGTCTGACATCAGACAGCATGCATTGGTAGACCAATGGGAGTTGTAGTGAGTGTGAATGTGGTCGAAAGCATCATACTCCACACACACACACACACACACACACACACACACACACACACACACACACACACACACACACACACACACACACACACAGGCACAGGTGCCAGTACTGACATGCATGGGTGCATTGCTTCACGGGTGTGTAGTGGTTGACTGTGCCAGAAGGCTATACAAAGCTAGATGAATGGTATACCTTGGCATCAGGCCACATGGCAATGGTCTGTAGTGTGGCTCAGGGGTGTAATGTCTGGATTGGCCCACACAGGTGGGTATTATATTCACCATCCGGTCACCTGGGTTACTATTGTGTGTGGCCAGTGCTGTGCAATGCTTGCCATGTATATGTTCTATAGTCCATGACATGGATGGTGTCTGGGATGTGCACACATCCCACAGGCATGTTCAGTGATATGTGGAACTGCACATGGGGTGTCTAGCCCATGTTGTGTACACAAATTATTATCATCAGATTTGCCGGTCCGGGCCTCATGTGGCGGGAACTGGTAATGGACACCAGATTGACCCTGCATCTATATTGATAGCATGATACAGGTACTTCCTGGTGTCAGTGGCATCTGTCCATACAGGGCATGTGTTTAAGACATGGTATGTCCTTTGTGGGTCACATTTAATGGCACCACAGTTGCTGCAGGCGTCCAGAGGGGAACATAGTGAAGGTGCACCGTCTGTAATTATGCACCTGTTGTAGTGATGGGACAGGGTGCAATGCCCTCTATAATTCACTGCAATCACACCATGATTACTATATGTGGCCAATATGCAGGGTACTACCAACATAGCGGTTGTTGCCTAGGCAAGTTTGTTTCTGTATGAGACATGCATTCAGTTTTTTCTGGGTAATACAAGGGTTGCTTACTTTGTTCACTAGGCTTTAATGTCACATGTCGGAGTATAGATTGGCACCCCAGCCTCTCTGCTATTTGACATCAGTTATCCTTGTAAGGTGGGCATTGTGACATATACTTGACCCACCATATAAGAAATTTGCAAAACCCACTTGACAATGAGTCCAGTTGTTACACACTCACTCCCATCTCCACACAGGATACGAATGACAAACACAGACACACACGCACATACACACACAAACAGAGTTTCACAGTTACCATGTCAGGGATTAGAACTCCTACCTAACTAGTTTATTACACTACAGCATTATGCAGTTATAGGATGCACCACGGATATTACTGATCTACTCTCCCTCCAAAGGTGTATTTCACTGGGAATGAAATCAGCAGGCTTACCAAAGAAGGGCAATGGAGGTTGTAGTGACTGTTAATGGCCTCATAAGCATTGCTACATACACAGACAAACAATTGCACACAAACATCCACACTTGCCATGTCTGAAAATAGAACCCCTACCAAGCTACTATAGCACACTACAGCATTACGCTGTTATAGAATGCACCACAGGGATTACTGGAATAATCCTTCCCCAAAGGTGTATTTCACTGGGAATAACATCAGCAGGCTTGCCATAGAAGGGCAATAGAGGTTGTAGTGATTGTGAATGGCCTCAAATGCATTGTTCCCAACAAAGACAAACAAACATCCACACTTGCCATGTCTGAAAACAGAACCCCTACTGAGCTACTATATAACACTAGAGCATTATGCTGTTATAGGATACACTGCAGAATTTAGTGGAGTACTCCTTCTCCAAAGGTTTATTTCACTGGGAATGACATCAGCAGGCTTGCCAAAGAATGGCAATGGAGGTTGTAGTGACTGTGAATGGCCTCAAAAGCATTGCTCCCTACACAAACAAATGTCCAAACTTGCCATATCTGGAAATAGAATCCCTATCAAGCTACTATATCACACTACAGCATTACACTGTTATAGGATGCACCATGGAGATTACTGGAGTACTCCTTCCCCAGAGGTGTATTTCACTGGGAATTACATCAGCAGGCTTGCCAAAGAAGGGCAATGGAGGTTGTAGTGACTGTGAATAGCCTCAAAAGCATTGCTCCCTACACAGACAAACATCCACACTTGCCAGTTCTGGGACTAGAGCCCTTATTGTGCTCCTCTATCACACTACAGAATTACACTGCTATTGGATGGACCATGCAGATTACTGGAATATTATTTTCCCAAAGGTGTATTTCACTGGGAATGACATCAGCAGGGTTGCCAAAGAAGGGCAATGGATGTTGTAATGACTGTGAATGGCCTCAAACACATTGCTCCCTACACAGACAAACAAGTATCCATACCTGCCATGTCTGGGAAAAGAACTCATACCTAATTAGTATATCACACTACAGCATTACGCACTTATAGGACACACCAGAGAGATTATTGGGCTTTTCCTTTCCCAAAGATGTATTTCAAAGTGAGTGACAGCAGGCTAGGCAAAGTAGGGCATTTGAATTGTAGTGAGTGTGACTAGCCTAAAATGCATTATTTCCTACACAGACAGACACACACACATGCGCACAATTGCCATGTCTGGGATTAGAACTCCTATTCAACTAGCTTATAATCCTACAGTATCATGCAGTTATAGGACATCCCACAGAGATTATTGGGCTACTCCTTCACCAAAGGTGTATTGCAAAGTGAATGACATCTACAGGCTTTCCAAAGTAGGGCATTTAAATTGTAGTGGGTGTGACTAGCCTAAAAAGCATTGTTCTCTACACAGAGAAACACACACACGCACAGTTTGTAGTGGGTGTGACTAGCCTAAAAAGCATTGTTCTCTACACAGAAAAACACACACACGCACAGTTGCCTTGTCTGGGATTAGAACTCCTACCGAACTAGTTTATCACACTATAGCTTTATGCAGTTGTAGGGTGAGCGACAGATATTACTGGGCTCCTTCTACCCAAAGGTGTATTTCAAAGTGAATGACAGCAGCAGGCTTGCCAAAGTAGGGTATTTGAATTATCGTGGGTGTGACTAGCCTAAAAACATTGCTCCCTACACAGATCAACACACAGTTGCCATGTATGGCATTAGAACTCCTACCTAAATAGTTTATCACACTACAGCATTGCACAGTAATAGGACATGCCACAGAGATTACTGGGTTCCTTTTTCTCCAAAGGTGTATTTCAAAGTGAATGACATCAGCAGGCTTGCCAAAGTAGGGCATTTGAATTGTAGTGGGTGTGACTAGCCGAAAAGCATTGCTCCCTCCACACACAAACACACACAGTTGTCATGTCTGGGATTAGAACTCCTACCTAACTAGTTTATCACACTACAGCATTACGCAGTTATAGGACACTCCACAGAGATTACTGGGCAATCCTTTCCTAAAGATGTATTTCAAAGTGAATGTCATCAGCAGGCTTGCCATAATAGGGCTATGAAGAGGGTGGTGTGTGTGCATGGGCCATAACCCATTCATCTAGAGGTAGACACGCCATACTTAGGCATGCACAAGTTTATATTCCACAGGTACATGTATACACCTGCTAGATGACTACTGCCTGGTACAGTCATGTTGCACAGTTAGCACTAGCACCACAGAGTCTATAATGCTGAGGGATACAAATGGCTAATTTCTATGGTAAGTGGCATTTATACATCATGTTGTTGTAGCCATTTGGCTGTGTGCTGGGTGGGACAGGTCTCATGATGGAAGGCTCTTTGCCACTGTCAGTCTCTTCCACACATCTATGTATGTGTACTTTTGGCATATTATAGTGTGTTGTCCTTGGATATATGTGTATTTCTATCCAATGTGTGTGCAAAGCATGACTGGTGCATACTGAGGTGTGTATGCTCTAACATCTGCAACTGTCGGATATGTATGGTCCACTGTTGTTGCCAGAAATGGGCTTCAGTGTGAGTATGCCCAGTATGACCTTTCAGTATGTTGCTGTCTGACATTGCATTACTCTAAGTGTGGGAGCATGCTCAGTATGCACTTCTGTATTAAATGCATGGATCCATTCCAGATAGACTGTACTCCAGTGCAGACTTTTGTGTTCTACACCTACAGCTAGTAAACTGTTTCTGCAGGATATCTGTAGATCATTTGGCAATATGGGGTCAACCTGGGCAAGGGATAGTGGGTACTGTAGGTAATTGTGTCTGTGCTGCTTCTGTTACATGGTACTAGTGTTAGCAGAGATATTCAGACATGTGTAGTGTTATACATTGTGATGTTTTATGTCCTCAAGTACTGTCAGGTAGACAGTTTTGCTCACAGTAATAGGTTCATAGGTTCATAGCTAGGTACTAGGCTATTGGCCTAGGGCCTATGTAAGCCTAGCAAATGGTACCCTGGCTTTTGCCAACCAAGAAAATTATTTCTTGATAGATTGATGTCCTGGGGAACACAGGGTGAATGCAGCTGTATCCAGTATTGTGGTCAAACACCTATATATTCCTGAAAACTAATGCCATTCTGGAGGGGAGCTGCAGACACTTGCTGCTGGATCTGTGTAACCAATTCAGCACATTGGTACAGTGGTGGCAGAGGGTCCCATACTTGTACATTCATCGACGTGAGAGTATGGCCTTATCTTGCTGCGGCAATACCTCACAGCTGTACAAATTCACATAGGTTACCCAGAGGCAGGGGTCATAAGTCAGGACATTACCCTTATTGTGGTGTATGGCTAGGTTTGTAGCCACACATTCTTGTATTTGCAGCCAAGGATAGTATGTGCACACTACTGTGTTTTGGACTTCACACCTTCGATGCTGCGCATGATCCCACCCCCCCTCCTCTATTATTCTGTCCTCTTTCATACATTATGCAAACATTCTCTGACACTTTCCCAATAGTTATCACCTTATCACAGCCGTGTACTGGTGTTGGTCCACAGTTCATTCAGTGGGACATGGTGGACATGTTACTGTGGTTTGTCCACATGGCCTTGCATATGGGTTCTGTGGACTTCGTTATGTTGTTATTTGGGAGTCCATGGCATAACATACATTGGCAGGACGAGTGAGATGCAGGCCTTTGGCAGAGGACTTTAGGCCATTTTGTAGTGATGCAGGCCAGCTGTAGCAGGCCGATGCATTTTGTCAGTCCTACAGTACCAGACAGCCAAACAGTATATTCCCCTGGGGTGACAGGGTAGGTGTGCTAGTTGTTCATGCCAATACTTTTTATCAGTATTGATCAGGTGGTGCGGATGCTGGCAGGGTGCTGTCTTCAGCTAGGGCCACACCTGCATGGGACACCTGCACTGCATGCTGCATTCTTTCACTATTGCCATACACAGGTGGGGGTCACATTGTACTCATTCCCAACAGCAGGGAGAAGACTGGAGAAGTACCTGTGGATGGTGGTTAGGTGAGCTGGGTGCATGTGTGCTATGGACACTACTTGCATGTGACTCACAGATATGCATAGGGCATTACAGTTATGCTGGCTTGTGCAGGGGCATCAGCTATTTCTCAATACATCATTCCTATCACCTTTGTGATCTGCAAGTGTTCGGCCAGACGACATCGGTATTTCCTACTACAAGCCCAGATAATGTGATGCATACCTGTATGTACAATTCCCAGGGTGTGTCCATTTCATGGTTACAAATTATATACTGTATGTCTGGGGTACTTTTCCCTGTGTACTGCTTGTATATCTGGCCCAACAGTCATGCCATGTCCATCTTTCAGATGGTGACACATATTACCTCCATACATTTACAATGGCTTACTGCTAGAATGTATTATACTGGGGAGCATTGTGTTTGGCACTGCAGTTGTGAGGACCTGACCCTGTCATTGTCAGTACTGGGCAATGGCCACCAGGTCAAACCTCACCATGCATACATACTGACCACTCTCACACAATATGTAACACACACCAACCTAACACACACATACCTGCATATTGTACAAATGCTACAATCTATCCTGCTACCTTGGCCACCTCAGGTCATCTGTGCTCCACTGGTATTATACCTGCACATACATGTTACTACATTCCTACATTGGATTGGAGGGGGTGCACACCTGACTGTTACTACATTTCTACATAAGATTGGTGAGCACAACTAACTGTTTCTACATTTCTACATACTATTGGGGGGCACACCTGACTGTTTCTACATTTCTACATAGGATTGGGGGAGACACAACTGACTGTTTCTACATTTCTACATAGGATTGGGGGGGCACACCTGACTGTTTCTACATTTTTACATAGGATTGGAGGGGTACAACTGACTGTTTCTACATAGGATAGGGGGCAAACCTGACTGTTTCTACATTTCTACGTAGGATTGGGGGACACACGTGACTGTTTCTACATTTTTACATAGGATTGGGGGTGCACACCTGACTGTTACATTGTGTCTACATCAGATTGGGGGGGCACACCAGACTGTTACTACATATCTACATAGGATTGGGGGCACAGCTGACTATTTCTACATTTTGACATAGGATTGGGGGGCACACCTGACAGTTTCTACATTTCTATATAGGATTGGGGGCACAGCAGAATGTTACTATATTTCTACCTAGGATTGGGGGGGGCACACTTGTACACACTTGCTATGACTGTACTGGTTTATCAGGTACCATCCCTCCAAAGGTCTATTTCACTGGGAATGACATCAGTAGGCTTGCCAAAGAAGGGCAATGGAGGTTGTAGTGACTGTTAATGGCCTCATAACCATTGCTCCATGCATAGATAAACACATGCACACAAACATCCACACTTGCCATGTCTGAAAATAGAACCCCTACCAAGCTACTATAGCACACTACAGCATTACGCTGTTATAGAATGCACCATGGAGATTACCGGAATAATCCTTCCCCAAAGGTGTATTTCACTAGGAATGACATCAGCAGGCTTGCCAAAGAAGGGCAATAGAGGTTGTAGTGAATGTGAATGGTCTCAAAAGCATTGTTCCCACCAAAGACAAACAAACATCCACACTTGCCATATCTGAAAATAGAACCCCTACTGAGCTACTATATAACACTAGAGCATTATGCTGTTATAGGATACACCACAGAGTTTACTGGAGTAATCCTTCTCCAAAGGTGTATTTTACTGGGAATGACATCAGCAGGCTTGACAAAGAATGGCAATGGAGGTTGTAGTGACAGTGAATTGCCTGAAAAGCATTGCTCCCTACACAGACAAACATCCACACTTGCCATTTCTGGGAATAGAACCCCTACTGTGCTCCTCTATCACACTACAGCATTACACTGCTATTGGATGCACCATAGAGATTACTGGAGTATTCTTTTCCCAAATGTATATTTCACTGGGAATGACATCAGCAGGGTTGCCAAAGAAGGGCAATGGATGTCATAATGACTGTGAATGGCCTCAAACACATTGCTCCCTACACAGACAAACAAATATCCACACCTGCCATGTCTGGGAATAGAACTCATACCTAATTAGTTCATCATACTACAGCATTACACACTTATAGGATGCACCACAGAGATTACTGGGCTTTTCCTTTCCCAAAGGTGTGTTTCAAAGTGAATGACAGCAGGCTAGCCAAAGTAGGGCATTTGAATTGTACTGAGTGTGACAAGCCTAAAATGCATTATTTCCTACACAGACAGACGCACACACACACACAATTGCCAAGTCTGGGATTAGAACTCCTACTCAACTAGCTTATCATCCTACAGTATCATGCAGTTATAGGACGTGCCACAGAGATTATTGGGCTACTCTTTCACCAAAGGTGTATTTCAAAGTGAATGATATCAGCAGGCTTGCCAAAGTAGGGCATTTGAATTGTAATGGGTGTGACTAGCCTAAAAAGCATTGTTCTCTACACAGACAAACACACACACACACCCACAGTTGCCTTGTCTGGGATTAGAACTCCTACCGAACTAATTTATCTCACTATAGCATTATGCCGTTATAGGGTGCACCATAGATATTACTGGGCTACTTCTACTCAAAGGTGTCTTTCAAAGTGAATGACAGCAGCAGGCTTGCCAAAGTAGGGCATTTGAATTGTAGTGGGTGTGACTAGCCTAAAAAGCATTGCTCCCTACACAGATAAACACACAGTTGCCATGTATGGCATTAGAACTCCTACCTAAATAGTTTATCACACTAGAGCATTGCACAGTTATAGGACACGCCACAGAGGTTACCGAGTTCCTTTTCCCCAAAGGTGTATTTCAAAGTGCATGACATCAGCAGGCTTGCCAAAGTAGGGCATTTGAATTTTAGTGGGTGTGACTCGCCTAAAAAGCATTGCTCCCTCCACAGACAAATGCACACAGTTGTCATGTCTGGGATTAGAACTCCTACCTAACTAGTTTATCACACTGCAGCATTGTGCAGTTATAGGATGCTCCACAGAGATTACTGGGCAATCCTTTCCCAAAGGTGTATTTCAAAGTGAATGACATCAGCAGGCTTGCTATATTAGGGCTATGGAGAGGGTGGTGTGTGTGCATGGGCCATAACCCATTCATCAAGAGGTAGACATGCCACACTCAGGCATGCACAAGTTTATATTCTACAGGTACGTGTATACAACTGCTAGATGACTACTGCCTTGTACAGTCATGTTGCACAGTTAGCACTAGCACCACAGAGTCTATAATGCTGAGGGATACAAATGGTGAATTTCTATGGTAAGTGGCATTTATACATCATGTTGTTGTAGCCATTTCGCTGTGTGCTGGGTGGGACAGGTCTCATGATGGAAGGATCTTTGTCACTGTCAGTCTCTTCCACACATCTATGTATGTGTACTTTTGTCATATTATAGTGTGTTGTCCTTGGATATATGTGTATTTCTATCCAATGTGTGTGCAAAGCATGACTGGTGCATACTGAGGAGTGTATGCACTAACATCTGCAACTGTCGGATATGTATGGTCCACTGTTGTCGCCAGAAATGGGCTTCAGTGTGAGCATGCCCAGTATGACCTTTCAGTATGTTGTTGTCTGACATTGCCTTCATTACTCTAAGTGTGGGAGCATGCTCAGTATGCCCTTCTGTATTAAGTGCATGGATCCATTCCAGGTAGACTGCACTCCAGTGCAGACTTTTGTGTTCTACACCTACAGCTAGTAAACTGTTTCTGCAGGATATCTGTAGATCATTTGGCAATATGGGGTCAAACTGGGCAAGGGATAGTGGGTACTGTAGGTAATTGTGTCTGATCTGCTTCTGCTACATGGTACTGGTGTTAGCAGAGATATTCAGACATTTGTAGTGTTATACACTGTGATGTTTTATGTCCTCAGGTACTGTCAGGTAGACAGTTTTGCTCACAGTAATAGTTTCATAGGTTCATAGCTAGGTACTAGGCTATTGGCCTAGGGCCTATGTAAGCCTAGCAAATGGTACCCTGGCTTTTGCCAAGCAAGAAAATTATTTCGTGATAGACTGATGTCCTGGGGAACACAGGGTGAATGCAGCTGTATCAAGTATTGTGGTCAAACACCTATATATTCCTGAAAACTAATGCCATTCTGGAGGGGGAGCTGCAGACACTTGCTGCTGGATCTGTGTAACCAATTCAGCACATTGGTACAGTGGTGGCAGAGGGTCCCATACTTGTACATCCATCAACGTGAGAGTATGGCCTTATCTTGCTGCGGCAATACCTCACAGCTGTACAAATTCACATAGGTTACCCAGAGGCAGGGGTCATAAGTCAGGACATTACCCTTATTGTGGTGTATGGCTAGGTTTGTAGCCACACATTCTTGTATTGGCAGCCAAGGATAGTATGTGCACACTACTGTGTTTTGGACTTCACACCTTCGATGCTGTGCATGATCCCACCCCCTCCTCTATTATTTTGTCCTCTTTCATACATTATGCAAACATTCTCTGACACTTTCCCAATAGTTATCACCTTATCACAGCCGTGTATTGGTGTTGGTCCACAGTTCATCCAGTGGGACATGGTGGACATGTTACTGTGGTTTGTCCACACTGGCTTGCATATGGGTTCTGTGGATTGCGTTATGTTTTTATTTTGGAGTCCATGGCATAACATACATTGGCAGGATGAGTGAGATGCAGGCCTTTGGCAGAGGACTTTAGGCCATTTTGTAGTGATGCAGGCCAGCTGTAGCAGGCCAATGCATTTTGTCAGTCCTACAGTACCAGACAGCCAAACAGTATATTCCTCTGGGGTGACAGGGTAGGTGTGCTAGTTGTTCATGCCAATACTTTCTATCAGTATTGATCAGGTGGTGCGGATGCTGGCAGGGTGCTGTCTTCAGCTAGGGCCACACCTGCATGGGACACCTGCACTGCATGCTGCATTCTTTCACTATTGCCATACACAGGTGGGGGTCACATTGTACTCATTCCCAACAGCAGGGAGAAGACTGGAGAAGTACCTGTGGATGGTGGTTAGGTGAGCTGGGGGCATGTGTGCTATGGACACTACTTGCATGTGACTCACAGATATGCATGGGCATTACAGTTATGCTGGCTTGTGCAGGGGCATCAGCTATTTCTCAATACATCATTCCTATCACCTTTGTGATCTGCAAGTGTTCGGCCAGGCGACATCGGTATTTCCTACTACAAGCCCAGATAATGTGATGCATACCTGTATGTACAATTCCCAGGGTGTGTCCATTTCATGGTTACAAATTATATACTGTATGTCTGGGGTACTTTTCCCTGTGTACTGCTTGTATATCTGGCCCAACAGTCATGCCATGTCCATCTTTCAGATGGTGACACATATTACCTCCATACATTTACAATGGCTTACTGCTAGAATGTATTATACTGGGGAGCATTGTGTTTGGCACTGCAGTTGTGAGGACTTGACCCTGTCATTGTCAGTACTGGGCAATGGCCACCAGGTCAAACCTCACCATGCATACATACTGACCACACTCACACAATATGTAACACACACCAACATAACAAACACATACCTGCATATTGTACAAATGCTACAATCTATCCTGCTACCTTGGCCACCTCAGGTCATCTGTGCTCCACTGGTATTATACCTGCACATACATGTTATTACATTCCTACATTGGATTGGAGGGGGTGCACACCTGACTGTTACTACATTTCTACATAAGATTGGTGAGCACAACTAACTGTTTCTACATTTCTACATACTATTGGGGGGCACACCTGACTGTTTCTACATTTCTACATAGGATTGGGGGAGACACAACTGACTGTTTCTACATTTCTACATAGGATTGGGGGGGCACACCTGACTATTTCTACATTTTTACATAGGATTGGAGGGGTACAACTGACTGTTTCTACATAGGATAGGGGGCAAACCTGACTGTTTCTACATTTTTACATAGGATTGGGGGACACACGTGACTGTTTCTACATTTTTACATAGGATTGGGGGGGCACACCTGATTGTTTCTACATTTCTACATAGGATTGGAGGGGTACAACTGACTGTTTCTATATAGGATAGGGGGCAAACCTGACTGTTTTTACATTTCTACATAGGATTGGGGGTGCACACCTGACTGTTACAATGTGTCTACATCAGATTGGGGGGGGCACACCAGACTGTTACTACATATCTACATAGGATTGGGGGCACTGCTGACTATTTCTACATTTTGACATAGGATTGGGGGGCACACCTGACAGTTTCTACATTTCTATATAGGATTGGGGGCACAGCAGAATGTTACTATATTTCTACATAGGATTGGGGGGGGGCACACCTGATACTTGTACACACTTGCTATGACTGTACTGGTTTATCAGGTACCATCCCTCCAAAGGTCTATTTCACTGGGAATGACATCAGTAGGCTTGCCAAAGAAGGGCAATGGAGGTTGCAGTGACTGTTAATGGCCTCATAAGCATTGCTCCATGCATAGATAAACACATACACACAAACATCCACACTTGCCATGTCTGAAAATAGAACCCCTACCAAGCTACTATAGCACACTACAGCATTACGCTGTTATAGAATGCACCATGGAGATTACCGGAATAATCCTTCCCCAAAGGTGTATTTCACTAGGAATGACATCAGCAGGCTTGCCAAAGAAGGGCAATAGAGGTTGTAGTGACTGTGAATGGTCTCAAAAGCATTGTTCCCACCAAAGACAAACAAACATCCACACTTGCCATATCTGAAAATAGAACCCCTACTGAGCTACTATATAACACTAGAGCATTATGCTGTTATAGGATACACCACAGAGTTTACTGGAGTACTCCTTCTCCAAAGGTGTATTTTACTGGGAATGACATCAGCAGGCTTGCCAAAGAATGGCAATGGAGGTTGTAGTGACTGTGAATGGCCTCAAAAGCATTGCTCCCTACATAAACAAATGTCCACACTTGCCATGTCTGGGAATAGAATCCATATCAAGCTACTATATTACACTACAGCATTATGCTGTTATAGGACGCACCATGGAGATTACTGTAGTACTCCTTCCGCAAAGGTGTATTTCACTGGGAATTACATCAGCAGGCTTGCCAAAGAAGGGCAATGGAGGTTGTAGTGACAGTGAATTGCCTGAAAAGCATTGCTCCCTACACAGACAAACATCCACACTTGCCATTTCTGGGAATAGAACCCCTACTGTGCTCCTCTATCACACTACAGCATTACACTGCTATTGGATGCACCATGGAGATTACTGGAGTATTCTTTTCCCAAATGTATATTTCACTGGGAATGACATCAGCAGGGTTGCCAAAGAAGGGCAATGGATGTCATAATGACTGTGAATGGCCTCAAACACATTGCTCCCTACACAGACAAACAAATATCCACACCTGCCATGTCTGGGAATAGAACTCATACCTAATTAGTTCATCATTCTACAGCATTACACACTTATAGGATACACCACAGAGATTACTGGGCTTTTCCTTTCCCAAAGGTGTATTTCAAAGTGAATGACAGCAGGCTAGCCGAAGTAGGGCATTTGAATTGTAGTGAGTGTGACTAGCCTAAAATGCATTATTTCCTACACAGACAGACACACACACACACACACACACAATTGCCATGTCTGGGATTAGAACTCCTACTCAACTAGCTTATCATCCTACAGTATCATGCAGTTATAGGACGTGCCACAGAGATTATTGGGCTACTCTTTCACCAAAGGTGTATTTCAAAGTGAATGACATCAGCAGGCTTGCCAAAGTAGGGCATTTGAATTGTAGTGGGTGTGACTAGCCTAAAAGGCATTGTTCTCTACACAGACAAACACACACACACCCACAGTTGCCTTGTCTGGGATTAGAACTCCTACCAAACTAGTTTATCACACTATAGCATTATGCCGTTATAGGGTGCACCATAGATATTACTGGGCTACTTCTACTCAAAGGTGTCTTTCAAAGTGAATGACAGCAGCAGGCTTGCCAAAGTAGGGCATTTGAATTGTACTGGGTGTGACTAGCCTAAAAGGCATTGCTCCCTACACAGATAAACACACAGTTGCCATGTATGGCATTAGAACTCCTACCTAAATAGTTTATCACACTAGAGCATTGCACAGTTATAGGACACACCACAGAGGTTACTGAGTTCCTTTTTCCCCAAAGGTGTATTTCAAAGTGCATGACATCAGCAGGCTTGCCAAAGTAGGGCATTTGAATAGTAGTGGGTGTGACTCGCCTAAAAAGCATTGCTCCCTCCACAGACAAACGCACACAGTTGTCATGTCTGGGATTAGAACTCCTACCTAACTAGTTTATCACACTGCAGCATTGTGCAGTTATAGGACGCTCCACAGAGATTACTGGGCAATCCTTTCCCAAGGGTATATTTCAAAGTGAATGACATCAGCAGGCTTGCTATAATAGGGCTATGGAGAGGGTGGTGTGTGTGCATGGGCCATAACCCATTCATCTAGAGCTAGACATGCCACACTCAGGCATGCACAAGTTTATATTCTACAGGTACGTGTATACAACTGCTAGATGACTACTGCCTTGTACAGTCATGTTGCACAGTTAGCACTAGCACCACAGAGTCTATAATGCTGAGGGATACAAATGGCGAATTTCTATGGTAAGTGGCATTTATACATCATGTTGTTGTAGCCATTTGGCTGTGTGCTGGGTGGGATAGGTCTCATGATGGAAGGATCTTTGTCACTGTCAGTCTCTTCCACACATCTATGTATGTGTACTTTTGGCATATTATAGTGTGTTGTCCTTGGATATATGTTTATTTCTATCCAATGTGTGTGCAAAGCATGACTGGTGCATACTGAGGAGTGTATGCACTAATATCTGCAACTGTCGGATATGTATGGTCCACTGTTGTTGCCAGAAATGGGCTTCAGTGTGAGCATGCCCAGTATGACCTTTCAGTATGTTGTTGTCTGACATTGCCTTCATTACTCTAAGTGTGGGAGCATGCTCAGTATGCCCTTCTGTATTAAATGCATGGATCCATTCCAGGTAGACTGTACTCCAGTGCAGACTTTTGTGTTCTACACCTACAGCTAGTAAACTGTTTCTGCAGGATATCTGTAGATCATTTGGCAATATGGAATCAAACTGGTCAAGGGATAGTGGGTACTGTAGTTAATTGTGTCTGTGCTGCTTCTGCTACATGGTACTGGTGTTAGCAGAGATATTCAGACATGTGTAGTGTTATACACTGTGATGTTTTATGTCCTCAAGTACTGTCAGGTAGACAGTTTTGCTCACAGTGATAGGTTCATAGGTTCATAGGCAGGTACTAGGCTATTGGCTCTAGGGCCTATGTAAGCCTAGCCAAACGGTACCCTGGCTTTTGCCAACCAAGAAAATTATTTCTTGATAGATTGATGTCCTGGTGAACACAGGGTGAATGCAGCTGTATCCAGTATTGTGGTCAAACACCTATATATTCCTGAAAACTAATGCCATTCTGGAGGGGGAGCTGCAGACACTTGCTACTGGATCTGTGTAACCAATTCAGCACCTTGGTACAGTGGTGGCAGAGGGTCCCATACTTGTACATCCATTGACGTGAGAGTGTGGCCTTATCTTGCTGCGGCAATACCTCACAGCTGTACAAATTCACACAGGTTACCCAGAGGCAGGGGTCATAAGTCAGGACATTACCCCTATTGTGGTGTATGGCTAGGTTTGTAGCCACACATTCTTGTATTTTTTCAGCTAGGGATAGTATGTGCACACAGCTGTGTTTTGGACTTCACACGTTCGATGCTGCCCATGCTCCCACCCCCCCCTCTATTATTCTGTCTTCTTTCATACATTATGCAAACATTCTCTGACACTTTCCCTATAGTTATCACTTCATCACAGCCATGTATTGGTGTTGGTCCACAGTTCATGCAGTGGGACATGGTGGACATGTTACTGTGGTTTGTCCACATGGCCTTGCATATGGGTTCTGTGGACTGTGTTATGTTGTTATTTGGGAATCCATGACATAACATACATTGGCAATACAGGTGAGATGCAGGCCTTTGGCAGAGGACTGTAGGCCATTTTGTAGTGATGCAGGCCAGCTGTAGCAGGCAATGCATTCTGTCAGTCCTACAGTACCAGACTGCCAAACAGTATATTCCCCATGGGGTGACAGGGTAGGTGTGCTAGGTGTTCATGCCAATACTTTCTATCAGTATTGATCAGGTGGTGTGGATGCTGGCAGGGTGCTGCTTACAGCTAGGGACACACCTGCATGGGACACTTGCACTGCATGCTGCATTCTTTCACTTTTGCCATACACAGGTGGGGGTCATATTGTACCCATTACCAACAGCAGGGATAAGACTGGAGAGGTACCTGTGAATGGTGGTTAGGTGAGCTGGGTGCATGTGTGGTATGGACACTACTTGCATGTGATTCACAGATATGCATGGGGCATTACAGTTATGCTGGCTTGTGCAGGGGCATCAGCTATTTCTCAATACATAATTCCTATCACCTTTGTGATCTGCAAATGTTCGGCCAGATGACATCGGTATTCCCTACTACAAGCCCAGATAATGTGATGCATACCTGTATGTACAATTCCCAGGGTGTGTCCATTTCACGGTTACAAATTATATACTGTATGTCTGGGGTACCTTTCCCTGTGTACTGCATGTATATCTAGCCCAGCAGTCATGCCATGTCCATCTTTCAGATGGTGACACATATTACCTCCATACATTTACAATGGCTTACTGCTAGAGTGTGTTATACTGGGGAGCATTGTGTTTGGCACTGCAGTTGTGAGGACTTGGCCCTATTATCATCAGTACTGGGCAATGGCCACCAGGTCAAACCTCACCATACATACATACTGACCACTCTCACACAATATGTAACACTCACCAACCTAACACACGCATACCTGCATATTGTACAAATGCTACAATCTATCCTGCTACCTTGGCCACCTCAGGTCATCTGTGCTCCACTGGTATTATACATACACATACATGTTACTACATTTCTACATCAGATTGGAGGGGGGCACACCTAACTGTTACTACATTTCTACATAGTATTGGGGGGCACACCTGACTGTTTCTACATTTGTACATAGGATTGGGGGACACACACCTGACTGTTTCTACATTTCTACATAGGATTGGGGGGCACACCTAACTGTTTCTACATTTCTACATAGTATTGGGGGGCACACCTGACCGTTTCTACATTTCTACCTAGGATTGGGGGGCACACATGACTGTTTCTACAGTTCTACATAGGATTGGGGGAGCACACCTGACTGTTTTTACATTTTTACATAGGATTGGGGGGCACATCTGACTGTTACAATGTGTCTACATCAGATTGGGGGGGCACACCAGACTGTTACTACATTTCTACATATGATTGGGGAGCACACCTGACTGTTACGATGTGTCTACATCAGATTGGGGGGGCACACCTGACTGTTACTACATTTCTACATGGGATTGGGGGTCACACCTGACTGTTTCTATATTTCTAGATAGGATTGGGGGGGTACACAAGACTGTTACTGTATTTCTACATAGGATTGGGGGGCACACCTGATACTTGTACACACTTGCTATGATTGTACTGGTATATCAGGTGACCCATTTCATTCTGTATTCTAACCTATCATGCTGACTAGATGCATATCAGTGTACTACAGGTCTTAAGTTTGATTGATCTACATATCAGTTTCTGAGTTCTTATCCTTCAGAACTGACATCCCACTGCCTGACCTGATGTAGTCTGTCTGTGTAGGCATGGGGGGTTACCCACAGCCATCATTCAGAGGCATTAGCACAGCCTTTGTTTGTATTTGTCTACACCAGTCATGCTGGCGGAGACTGTTGTTGGGTATGTGCACCTCCCTGACTGGCATGTATGTGTCACATGGACACACATGTGGCCCAGCACATTTCCTGCAGTGGGTTTTGTCACCATGTGTAGTACTGGCTACTATGGTGACGGCTACTATGGTGACACCAGTATTTGTTACAGATCTCATGCTGCTACTATGGGTGTCTACTATCTGCTGGCATCCCATTTGGCTACCTGATTCCCTTGCATGCTCACATCCATACCATAGATACAAGTAACAACACATACCACTCCATTCAGCAATTGGTAAGAAGAGTGACTCACCTCGTGGGTGTGCCAGTATTGAGGATGGTGCTGGAGGGCTCCCTATGTTGGATGCACATAGTACACTCCCTATACATGGTTGAGCAGAGGCACTCTGTGCCTGTGCAGGCCTTGGCAATGGTGGAGGGCTGTGTGGCCTTGCCCCATGCTGCTCCTGCTGCAGCTGTTTCCGCAGGATCATATTATGTAGCATGGCACATACAATGATAATTTGAGTACATGTAGCTGGTGAGTACTGCAAGGCTCCACTGGATGTGTCCAGGCACTGGAACTGTGACGTGAGCATCCCAAACACATGGTCTATTATGATTCTGGTCTGTGCGCGTGGCTCATTATGGAGCTCTTGTTTTTGGGTGTGTGTGTGCATTTCTGATGGGTGTCATCAGCCACGGCTCCAGTGAATAACCAGAGCAAACCAAATCCTGTGCAAGGGGGAATGCACGGTCCAAACCAAATGTCAAAATCACCAAATAGACCAGCAAGGCAGAACGGAGTTCAATATTCATTTATTTTGTACTAAAACAAACTAGTTTCGGCAAGAATTGCCTTCTTCAGTGTAGGACGTACAGTCCTACACTGAAGAAGGCAATTCTTGCCGAAACTAGTTTGTTTTAGTACAAAATAAATGAATATTGAACTCCGTTCTGCCTTGCTGGTCTATTTGGTGATTTTCCAGTGAATAACCATCATCCCCCCACTAGGTGACCATAAGGGATGTCCCCACTGGCAAATCTCTGGTACAGCTGAGTCAGATGCCAGATGTGGGAATCGTAATAGCTTCCAGGGCAGCCAGCACACACATTCATTATAATGCCTGGAGCATCACACATTACCCGGCAGTTGATGGAGGGGAAGCCCTTGCGGTTGATGTAGACTCTACCTTGCTCACCGGGTGGTGTTTTGATGAATATGTGCATGCAGTCTATAGCACCCACTACCTCAGGGTATTTTGCTGTTTGGTAGAAGAGACGCATATTGCTGTCCAACGCCTCACGGGTGTTGGGGAAATATACGTGCTCACCAGCATGTGCTGACATGGCATCCAGGAACTGGTGGAGTACCCTGGATGCTGATGCCTGTGAGATCCCCATAATATCCTCACTTGACCTTTGGTAGGTACCTATGGCTAGTATTTTTAGGCCTACACATATCTTGGTATCCACTGGGATGGGTTCCCCTCTGTTAGTTCTGTGTGTCAAGTGTGGCCAGCACAGCTCAATAATTTGCTGTAGGAGGTCCCTGTCCACCCTTTAGTGCTCCACTATTTCCAGCTCATGTAGCCTCTGGTAGGTTACCCTGGGTCTATACACTCTTCTCCGTCTCCTCACTGTGGGTTGGTCAACAACATTCTCATCCTCACCACCCTCAGCCTCTTCACATGTTGATGTATGATAGCTACTGCAGCCCCTATCATTTTGTTGTTTTTGTTTGTTAAACTTTCCTCGCTTGTATACACCGATGGTGTACAGTATGTGGGACAAAACAGAGGGAAAGGTGTTTGCATAGTTTATAGTAGTGTCTTGGTCTGGGCTGGTCTGCTGCCTGTGTAATTGACTGATTCTGATACATTTCACCTGCCAGCTATGTTAGTTTTCTTTGATTACCTTCCTACTACTGTTTTCCCTTCCCATTGCCTTCCTGTTTAAGCCCAGGGGCGCACCATGCAAACACAGTGCTCAAATATGCCCAGAGCTGCTATTTCCTGGTTTACTTTTTTTTTTCCTTTAAAACCCGGTGTGTGGCACGCACACCCGCTTAGGCGATGTAAAGAGTAAAGAGTGCTAGACACCCTCAGACACACCCCCTTGCTTAGCTCTGCTAAGCTAAGGGGAAACCCGAGCCACAGGGCTCCAATCCACTTACGGTATGCCTGACATACCCCCTTATGATGTCAGCTAACTCCTAGGCTTGCACAAAGTTATTCCTGCACTTTCACTGTTGGGTGCTGACTAGCATTGAGGGGAAATCTGGGATTCAGTATCATTCCACTCATTTGAATAGGATTGCCTGCAGATGCATAGTTACAGGTCCCACACTGAGCCTACCCCCTTAGCAACCACTATTCACTGGCCATGTTGTCTTCTGCCTGCCATTGAGTATAATGGCAAAATAGTGATTTTGGTTAGAATGCTCATTTCAGGTTATTTTTTTTATTTTTCACCCAATCCCTTTTGCTCGCCACTGCCCTATGCTTGAACAGCCGAGATAGGCTAAAACTTTTTTTTTTTTTAACTGTTTTCCATGCCAATGGCCATATATTTGGTCACTGGCATGCTTTACATGTTATATACACCCTTTATTTGGAGCTGTCATGGCTCCGTTTTGTATATTGCAGAAATGTACTCGGTTACTAACCAAGTATATTTCTACAGATTACACTAGTCCTGCACGGCCGGCTGACAGCTTCCTGGTTCGCAAATTCACCTCATATGCATGGTTTTCACCTGGAGGTGCGTCCGTGCAGGAATAGTGCAGGAGCGCCCGTGCATGCCCCTGCAGCTTATTCCTGGATCACATGGCAGACATATTGCCTGCTGGAGCTCCTGCACTGTTCCTGCACACCATGCAGGGCTTGCTGAATCCAGGGGATTCTTACATTACAGAGAGGAAAAATATTCTTTATTTATGAACATTATTAACAGATCTGGTTTAACTGAGAGTCACTAAGACATGAACATATGGATGGATTGAGGGGGAAGTGAGATAGGGTATGCTAAGAGTCGGCATGTGAAGTGATGGGAGAGATTAAGTGCTAGTATGCAAAGTCATGGGACAGAATAAGAATTTATATGCAAACTCATGGGGCAGAATAAGAGCATGTTACATGAAGGGGTAGAATAAGACATGGCATAATAATTAATGGAGTGGAATAAGAGTTAAAATATTAAGCAACAGGGCAGAATAAAAATTAGCATGTTAAGTAATGGGGCAGAATAAGAAATGGCCTATTAAGTGATAGGGCAAAATAAGAATTAGCCTGTTAAGTGATGGGGCTAAGTAAGAATTTGTATGTTAAGTAATGGGGCAGAATAATTTATTTATTTATTTTACGTTTGTTAACCAGGAAATTCCGACTGGACACAGGCTCTTTTTCAGTGGGAGGCTCGGGGAGTAAAGCTCCAGCAATAAGAATACAAACATTGTAAAAGTTGCAATAATACAAGGAAATTCCCGTAGCAGTTCAAAGTCAGCAAAACGAATAATAGGAATTAGCATGTGAAGTGATGACACTAAGTAAGAATTTGTATGTTAAGTAATGGGGCAGAATAAGAATTGACATGTTAAGGAATTGGAGAGAATAAGCATTAGAAATGCTGAGTGGTGGGGCCAAGTAAGAATGGTCTGCTAGTGGCTATATTAAAAAGGACTTAAATTACATTTATTTTAATTCTTTTAATTAGTTTTTATAATAGTTTTGACATAAAGTAGTCCCTTATTTAATTATTTATTTATAGAACTGTATTGTTGCAATGTATTTCTTTTCCATTAATAACATTTTATTGGAACATTCTAAATTATGAAGACTATAATATTTTAATGAGAACAATTAAATGTATATGTTTAGTAATGTAATATTCATTTGTTTTTGTTTTCTGTAACATAAAATGTTATAGGTACATTGAATATGCATGATGTTGGTTTAAAATAAGTTATTTCTGCTTTCAGATTTTCTGCTTTTTCTTGATTGTTGGTTGTTTTCATGATTGATTTTGTTCCTGTAGTGTTGTTTCTTCTGCTGTTGACAGTATGGTGCTCCATTGTTTTCTGTTTTCATTTGTTGGTGTTGAGTAGTTTATAAGGCTTATTTCTGACTTGTGTCCAGTTACTGATGTTATTTCTCTTGGGCATAGTACTGCTTCTGCAAAGATTTGTATAGCAGTCACTCTTATACTGTGGTCAGTATATCTTCTGGTAAGCTTTGCTACGTCACTTATCCGTAGCATCATGTTTCCTAGGTAATTTTCCCTAAAGGTTCCCTGATATACCAACATGTATGAAGATCAAGATGGTGCGCTGGTATTTTCTTTGGATGTAAGAATAATGCTGGTGGGTTTTCTGATAATGTTGTGATGTATTTCTGATATGATGCTACTGGGCATAATGGATTGTCTTTTTGTTTGTAGATTTGACCACGGTATCATTGTTTATTACTTTCAGTTGGATTTTTGTGGTTTTTAGTTTCTTCAGTCATTGTTAGTGTCAAGTATTTGGTTCCTGTGGAATCTGATAGTACTGTGGAGCATTCTGGTTTCAGCCGTCTTTGTCCTTCTCTCCCTCTTCTTGCCATGTAGAGCTGTGAATCAAACCAGACCTTAGTGACAAGGCCTTGTGGTGTGTTTGGTGACAGTGTTTTGTTGTCTCTTATTTTTTTTCATGTCTTGTTTTGAAATTACAGGATGATGACTTGCATTGCTTTTCCTAGTATTTTTATATCATGGAATATAGTATATTGTTGAGTGTTTTCTGTAATTTATTACATTTTTCTGTTTGATTTGGAGATAGTGGGGCTGTTTATATTTTCCATAGCTGATTCTTCTTGTGTTTCTTTATAATCTCCATTATCTGTAGTATATGTTCTTCCTTCTTTGTTTTCTTCTGCATAGGCTATATATGTTCTTTTATTTCTTTTCTTATTAATATCTTCTAGGGTATTATTTAAGTTAGTTGAATCAGATAGCTGAAATGCTATACCAAATGGGTTTGACATTTTTTTTTTCTTTTCCTTGTTTCATTTATTTTTTTTTCTGTCAGGCTTTTCTTCTGTTACAGCTGTTGTGTAGTGTGCTGGTCTTATTTGTGTTGCAAGGTTATCAGGTCATGTGTCCATCTATTTGTTTGGCTATTTACCATTTTCTATATATAAGTATATGTACATAGAGATTAATGGTGCTTTTTGTGTGGTATTATTTAATAGTTTCAAAGGTATTCTTGTTGTAAGTTTTGGCCACTAGATGTCACTGTCTATATTTATTTAGATTGCTTGAATTTGTTTTGGTCTATGTTAACCTGCGTATTAATGAATGAGAAAGATTATTGTGGATGCTTATGTGGTGTTGTCACTTAAGGTTAGTTTTTATTATATTATTGAGCGACAAAGGTTTTGAAATAGGGATAAACTTTAAATATTTATTTTACAGAGTTGGAAAGTTGTTTGAATTAGCTTCCTTTTAATGAGAAGTACAATGTTTTTAACTGTAGTTGTTGATAGTGTATTTAATTTCTGAAGAGTTGATAAAACCTGTAAATTATATTGGGAGCAGCTATTTCTTTTTTGTATGACACACTCTTTTAAAAGTGTAATAGGTTTAGTAATATGGCTGTCGTTATTATTTGTTGCTATGTTTACATTTTTGGTGTTTTGCAGGTATTTGCTTTTGAAAGTGTATTTGGTTGAGTGTTTAAGTTTTACTTTGTATATTTTGAAGAGTTTAATGTAAGATTGTAATACAAAATGTTTAGTTACGCTCGCCAAGTACAAAAGAGCTTTTAGCGAGCGAAAAAAAACATGGTGGCTGTTTATTTTTTTTCAGTGCGAGTTTCACAGCAGTTTAATATGCTACCATGAAGAATTGCACTTGTTTACTTGTTGATTAATACCCTGCTAGAGAATGCAGTTTTAATGTCGCAAATTTCCATTTTCTAAGAAGAATTAGCATGTTAAGAGATGGGGCAGAACAAGAGTCATCACATTACATGACAGGGTAGAATAGCTTGTTAAGTGCTTAGGTAGAATAAGACATGGAATGTTATATGCTGGGGTAGAAATATTTATGGCCAGTTAAGTGATAAGGTAGAATAAGTGGTAAAATATTAAGCAATAGGGGGGAGGTAAAGATTAAAATGTTAAGTAGTGAGGCTAAATAAGAATTTGCAGGCTAAGTATGAGGCTAAATAAGAATTATCATGTTAAGTAATGGGGCAGAATAAGAATTAGTATATTAAGTAATGGGGCTGAATTAGAATTATCATGTTAACTAACTGCTAAACAAGAATTATCATGTTAAGTATTGGAGCTAAACAAGAATTAGCATATTACGTATTGGGGTAGACTAAGAATTAGCATGGTAAGTAATGGGGCAGAATAAGAATTATTATGTTAAGTAATGGGCCAGAATAAGAATTAACATGTTAATTAATGGGGCAGAATAAGAATTATCATGTTAAGTAGTGGGGCTAAACAAGAATGATCATGTTATGTATTGAGGCAAAATAAGAATTAACATGTTAAATATTAGGGAAGAATAAGAATTAGCATGTTAAATAATGGAGTAGAATAAGAACTGGAATGTCAAGTAATAGGACAATAAGTAATGGTGTGTTAAGTGACGGGGTAAAATAAAGTTAGTATGTCAAGAGATGGAATAGAATGAATTAGCATGGTATGTGATAGGGAAGGTTAAAATACAAATTATCATGTTAAGTGATGGGGTAAAATAAGAATGGTTAAGTAATGGGATATTATAAGAGTCATCATTTTATTGTGATGGGATAGGATAAGGCTACGTGATGGGATAGAAATAGTCCGGGCATGCTAAGGGATGGGGGAGAATATGAACTGAAATTTTAAGCAACAGAACAGGATAAGAATTAGCATATTCATAGGTTCATAGGCATATGTTCATAGATATATACCAGGCCCTTTGAAAGCATAGCTGTGCAATCCAACACAGTTGTGCCCCATGTATCATGGATGTTAATTAGGAGGAGCTGTGTTAGTTGTTGAGTTTCTAGAGATTATGTGAGGGGGGTTTTAGTTTGGGCATTACTGTCTCCCTCTGTCTGTCAGAGACATGGAGGCCAGACCTGGAGGGAATTTCTGATTTCACATCTGTTGGTCAAAGTTACACTTAAATAGGGTTAGGAACTCTGCTTCACATGTAAGGGGAGCCTGTTCCAGAGCATGTGGATGTTCTGAGGCACATGCCTGCCTCATCAACGTGTAATAATTATGTTCATAGGTTGATACTAGGCTATCGGCCCTAGGGCCTATACAAGCCTAGCCATAACAATTCCCTGGCTATTTCTTCCCACAGTATCTACTTCCCTGGACACCTGTCTAGCAGGGCGACTGACGTGATCCCAGGGGTAAATTTCCTATCTCCCATCCAATCATCAAGGTTCCTTTTGAAGAGGGCCATAGAGGCACTCTGCTTGACATGTATGGGCAGTCTATTCCAGAGCCTGGGGAGTCTCGGGTCAGGAACCTATCCCTCCAACATGTTTTGTGCACATGTTTTGTGCATTGTGATGACAAGGTTTAGATCCCTGGAGCATGTGGCTCTGAGGGATTTGGATTTCTTTAGGTGTAGCATGTCCAGCAGCTGTGGGTTTGACATGGCCTTTTATGTTAAGCAGAGATCACCTCTGAGTAGATGATATGCGACAGAGTATAGGTGGAGTTTTTTTAGATGGTCAGCATAGGGCATCTGCTTTAGGCCTGTGATTCTTTTAGTGAGGTATTTCTGCGGCCTTTCCAGTTGTTGCAGATGTCTTGAGAGGTACATACCAAACAGGGCGTTGTATTCTGTAATGGGTCTAATGAGGGATGAGTACAGTGGGACAATGACCTCCTTTTTTCTGGATGAAAATCCCTTAGTGATGAGGTGTGCCACATAGAAGGATGTCCTGACTGTTGTGGTTATGTGGTTATCAAAGGTGAGACCACTGTCCACCTGTGACCCTAAGTCTCTTATCACACTTTCTGTGTTTAGTGTGCTGCCACCTATGTGGTAATTCATGGGTACGTGTTTTCCCCAAAGGGGATAACTATACCTTTCTTGGCATTGAGCTTGAGCCCATGGCTCTGGCACCAAGCATATGTTTCTGTAAGGTCCTTTTGTAGAATATCCACATCATTTGGGGATTCAGTAATAGCTCCCAGTTTACAGTCATCTGCAAACTTTGTTAGCCAGAGTCCCTTAGTGTTGGCCTGTATTTCAGAGAAGTAGATGCCAAACAAGAGTGGTCCCAGGACTGAACCCTGAGGTACTTCACTTGTCACTTGTCTGGAGCTGGCTTTGGAGCCGGATACTTTTACAGTGTGAGTTCTGTCAGTAAGCCAGTTGGCAACCCATCGAGTGATGTAGGGATTAATGCCCAGCTTAGTAAGTTTATCTATGATTCCAGAGTGTGGGATGGTGTCAAAGGTCTTGGCTAGGTCCAGATAGGCTGTGTGGACCACTTTGCCCTTGTCCACGAATCAGTCAGCTTCAGGAGACAAGATTGGCCCTTCACAAACCCAAACTGCATGGTGTCTAGTGTTTGAAGGTTGCCAATGTCTTTGTTTATAAGTTCCAGGATAATACGTTCCATGGCCTTACAGATCAGGCTCGCCAGACTGATGGGGCGGTAGTTCCCAGGATCCAAGGTGGATCCCCCCTTGTGGAGTGGGATAACTGTAGCTGTGCGCCACTCAGTGGGCACAAAGCCTGAGGTGAGGCTATGATTAAACATGACACTTAGGTGAAATGCCAGTTCATTTTGTAGTTCATGTACTACACAGCTTGGGATGTCGTCTGGTCCCGTGGATGCTGTATTCTTAGCTTTGGAGAGTGCATTTTTTACCTGCGTGGCCGTTATTACCAGGATTTAGCAAACTTTCGGTATTGAGATGGGCCCTTTAGGGGGTGAGATGGGGATGAAGTTTGCACTGAATCGATCTGCCAGGGTATTAGCAATATCCTTGGGATCAGTATATTTAATGCCATACTGTTGTAGGTCAGAGCAGATCTGAGCATTGCCATTTAGAGTCTTGACATAGCTATAGAATGCCTTGTGGTTGTCTTTGGAATCTTTGGCAATTTTATTTTTGTAACTAGCTTTGGAAGATTTTATGAGGGATCTCAGCTTCTTACTGAGGCTGGTAAGGGAGTTTTTTGTATCCTGGGAGTTTCCTCTTTTCTGCAACTGTTTCTTCCTTTTGTTGTAAAGTTTGTTTATGGCAAGGGACCACCAGATTGGCTTCCTTTTTTTGGAGGATAGTGTCTTGGTTCTATTGGGGATGGCACGATTCATGCACAAGTGGATGTGTTCATACAGTGCCTTAGCATAGGATTCAGCAGTTGAATTTTCAGTTCCTGTTTGCATGGGTGCATGGGTGTCATGAAGTTTGTCACTTCTGACTTGAGTAGCATGTAGTTGGTTTTGGAGAAGTTTTTTATGGAGGTTTCCTTACTGGGGGTGGCGGTGGGATGTGGATGTCAAGGGTGATTAGCTTATGGTCAGACCTGACCAACGAAGGGATGACCATAGGTGTGGAGCATTGATTTCCCATGTTGGTAATGACCAGGTCTAGGATATTTGAGCCCCTGGTGGGACTAAGGGTTAGTTGATCCAGGGCATTGGAATTTATGAATTCCCAGAACTGTTGGGCAAAGGTGTTGGTACACAAATTTTCCCAGTTAATGGCAGGGTAATTGAAATCACCCAGTATTAGGGTGTTTGGTTGTATCTTAATATTTTCCAGTATGTTTAGAAAGGTGTAGTGAGAATATTGGGGCATGGTGGGGAATCTGTAGCAAGCTACAATTTGGATTGCAGTCTTACCTAGTGTTAGTTGCACCTGGAGAATTTCAGATGCATTGTGTTAGGCAACTAGCCTGGTGTTGTGAATATCCTTGGTGAATATGGACACTCCTCCACTTTTAGTGTTTTGATCTTAGTTTGGTGGCCGAAAAGTGTGGTAAGAGTTGTAGCTTGCTATTGCAGGGGTGCTCTCTGGAGCCTTGAACCAGGTCTCAGTTACTGCACAGATATTGATGTTCTCCATTTTTAGGAGTGCCTCGGGAGAGTGCATTTTGAGGTTTAGACTTCTAGCATTGAGTACCATTACCTTCAGATTTTGCATGCTTGTACCTGTTATGGTTTTGGTTTTGGCCTGTGAACTTTGCCTAAAAAAGGCACTATAGGGGTGGCAAGAGCCTTAGCCAGTAACCTGAATCCCAGGGGCAACAGGTGCAGACCATCTCTGGCAAAGCATTGTGGTCTGTCGATCATGTTGTCCCAGGCAAACAGATACTGGATCCCCTTTGAATGACACCAGAAGCTTAACAAATTGTTGAAGTCAGTCATTTTGTCCTTATACTGTGGTATCATTCTGGGCGAAGACAGGATGCTACTCAGGACTAGGGTCATACCTGCCTGGGCCACATGATCCAAGAGCTCTTCCATGTCTCTTTTCATGTAGTCCAGGGAGGCATGTCTCAAGTCATTCATTCTGACATGGATAATGGCAGAGCCATATCTGTACTTGTTATGGAGTGACTTGAGTGCATGCATTATGTGGCAGATCCTGGCATGTCACAAGCAAAATGAAAATCCTTGGATCTAGTGGTTTTGATGCCATTCATTTTGCAGCTGTGCAAAAGGTTCATCAGATCTGGATCCAAGTATGTCTTATATGACAGACATAGATTGTCTCTGTAACATGTAGAAGACAAAGTGTAGAGACAGTACTTTAAGGTGTTTTGTATGGGACAATATGTTTATACCCTAGATTCCCCTGATAAGATCCTTTGTGGGTGTTCAAACTGTTGCATATATCTGGTTAGATACATGCCAAAGGGGGCATTATACTGAATAATGAGTGTGATAAGGGTCAAATAAAGCGGCACTATGACTTATTTGCACCTGGATGTCAAGCCTATACTTATAAGCTGTGCAACATAAAATGATTTTCTTGCTGCCTTGGCAATAAGTTGGTTTAAGGCCAGATTTCTGTCTACATATGTGCCCACTACTTACTCAACTCTTAGAGGTGTCTTATTAATGGAGTAATTAGCCTGAGTGACAGATTTCCCAGAAGGCAGTATAATACATTTCTTGGTATTGAGTTTTAATCTGTGACTTTGGCACCTGTCATTTGACTCTGTCTTGTAAAACATTCGTGTCATGGTGGAAATCCATGATAGCTCCTAATCTGCAGTAATCTCCAAACTTGGTCAGCCAAAGGCCACTGAGAGAAGTAAATACCAAATAAGAGCTGTCCCTGCATTGAGCCCAGAGGTACCCCACTAGTGACTGGACTCTTAATGGAGGTGATAACATCAGTCCTGACTTCCTGGATCCTCTCTGTGAACCAGCTGGCAAACCAGCAAGTTAAATAGGGATTTATTCGCAGTTCAGTGAGTTTGCTGACTATTCCTGAGTGGGGTATTGCATTAGGTCTAGGTAGGTAGTATGCACCATTTTCCCCTCATCCATTTCCTTGATGGCCTTCTCAAAGAAATCCACAAGGTTTCCTTTGCTCATCAGATCTGAGGATAAGACAGTTTTGCTTGAAATAAAAATTAAATCCAGGATCCAGAAAAAAAAAACCTTTAAGAACTACTCCAAGGATAACATCTCTCTACTAAGCAAAACCTTGGGTTAATTCCATGCTCACCCAAATCCAGTAAACACCATATAATACACTGAACTGTTTACAAAATCTCTATACAGCCATATTGATAGCTGGATAGAGTGATCTGTGCCCACTCATATTAAGAATAAGAGAAATTCAAAAGACAAGCCACCCTGGTGGAATCACACTATCAATTAGTTATACAACAAAACAACAAAATCTTGGCCAAGAGTGGGAGGAACAAGGCCATACATACATACTGAAAGTCACCAACCAATCTAAACAGGCAGGCAGCTAAGACAGTTAATTAATACTTCAAAGGCTAGATTTGAAGAAAAAAATAGCTTCTCAGGCAAAGGGCAAGAACAAAGGCTTCTACAGCTATGTCAGTAACCTCAAAGAAAATACACAACAATGCGCAGAAATGATTGTAAATGACATCACCCACACTGAACCAGATGCCATTGCCAACCTTTTGGCTGACAGTTTCAGCAAAAGATTCTCCTGCCCACTCCATCCTGATAGCCCAGTGGAAATACCACATAACACAATCCCTCCAACCATTACTACAGAACAGGTCATTAATGCACTTTCCAAGGTCAAAAACACTGCATTGATGGGCCCTGATAACATCCCAGATGTTTAATAAATAGCATGAAACATGACCTCTCTGGTCCACTTGCATCCCTTTACAGCTGGAACCTTCAGTCAGATTTTGTGCCCAAGGAATGGAAGATGGCTACAGTCATTCCCCTGCATAAAGGGGGTCCAGCCACTGATCTGGGTAACTACATGCATATAAGTACCAGCCTCATATGTAAGGCCATGGAAAGAATCATCATGGACATGACAAATGAGGATATAGGTAATCTGCAAATGCTAGACTCATCACAGTTCAGCCTTGTTAAAGGAAGGCCATGCTTATTAAATCTTATGGACTTTTTTGAGAGGGTTACCAAAACACTGGATGAAGGTAAGACTGTGTACACAGCTTACCTCGATGTAGTCAATGTTTTTCATACATTACCCCACTCAGGCATTATAGAAAAGCTCACTAATTTAGGTATAAACCATTTTATCATCCACTGGATAGCCAGCTGGCTCACTGATAGGATCCAGGAGGTCAAAACATTCTTCAAGAAGGTCTATCTCTGACTAATAAATGATGCCAAAGCCATGGTCTTAAGCTCAGTGCTAAGAACTGCATAATTAAACCCTTTGGGAATCAACCATCCTGGCTAATTACCATTTTGATAATATGCACCTAAGAGTTGGTACAGCGATCAGGAATCTGAGTACACTCATAGACAGTTGCCTTACCTTCAACCTCCATGTGGCCACAGTGGTGAGGAAATCCTTCTATGTTGTGCAACTCATAAGTAAGAGCATGGCATCAAGGTTCAAAGAGGTCATTTTCCCACTGTAGTCAGCCCTTATCAGACCAATCATAGAGAACAATGCTGCCTTTGGTATGTACCCGACCAGGCATATGCAGCAACTAGAGTGACCTCAAAGGTTCTTTACTAAAATAAAAGGCATAACAAATCTGCCTTACATAGAGCACCTTAAAGCCCTTTCCCTCTACTCAGTCTCCTATAGATTGCTGAGGGGTGATCTGGGCCTGGCTTAAAAGGCATCTGCAAACCCCAAACATATCAATATCCTACATATTTGTAAGTCAAAGAGTACCAGAAATATAACATCTGGGGTACTAAATGTTGTCTGTAATATGAACAGAACATACTGGAGAGACATATATGTTTCCCAAAGTGTGTCCCTCCACTGGAACAGGCATTACCCAATTTAAGCACAACCTAGACAACTGGATGGGGAATAGTAAATTTACTCCGGGCCTGGCACCCATGTCCCTTATGGACAGAGGGAGTTTATAAATGTCTGGCCCTCAATGTCCTATTTGGATGACGGACATGATTATTCTTTCAGGAAAACTTGGCTAGGCTTTGAAAGATCCCTTGGACCATTAGCCTAACAGTCTATCTATGAATCTATGACCTTCCCTTAACACAGCCATATTAGGCTTGGACCAGTCTCTGGAGGGTACCTATATCTTTTGTTAATTATTTCTGTGATGATGACAGGTACTGCCAGTGATGCCAGGAAAAGTAGGGCAGTGGATTTGTAACATATGCCAGCACAGCTAGCTGGAATGTTGTAAAGAAACATATGTTATTTGTATATCAAACTGATTTGTACAGGTGCTTGTGTTGGAAATGTATTTGTAAAGCTGCTTGTGCTAAAAATGTTACAGCAGTGTGCCCTGCTAGAAAGCAAAGAAATGTACGTGCATTATTGTAACTGTTTAAATGTATATATTGCAACAGAAGATACTGGAAGAGAAGAGGTGACTCACAATCCAGCTGCAGCAAAATTTGAAAAATATTTGAAATTAAATTAGGCCATAAATATTGTATCTTACAGTTCTGGTTACAGCTAGAGTCAAAATGTCTGGGAAAACAAGAATCAGTCAGCCCTCCTTATTGTCTGTAGCAAGGTGCTAATTGCTACTTTGGGAAACTAGAGGTTTAAAGTTGTTTTATAACATCAGGAGCTGCAGCAGATCTGAGGGGAAGCTCTGTCTGTGCTTATGGTAACACATAGATGCTAAAATCCTGGCAGCTTCTAGTGTTCGTGAGAATGTGATTTAGTATTAGAGACCAATGTCTCTTAGCACTCTGTTTTTGAAACCTGACCAAGTAGAAAGAGCACTCACCTACTTCATCTTGCCTTGCGCTAGTAAGTGACCAGGAATAGTAATTTTGTAAATCAGTTAGGAAAATAAAGTGAAAATAGTTAAGTACTGTTTTTCTGTAACTGTGTGAATCTTTCCAACTGTGTTATTTTTAATATTTCCTGTGACTGAAACTCTGAAACTTTTCATTGTGGCTGTTCCTTTTAAAAAATATTTAAGCTTTGAAAGTATTTGCATATATTTATTTATTGATAACTGTGGCCACTCCTGAAAGCCTGGCTGTTTGCTCAACATTACCATTTGTATTAATATTAACTTCACTCAGCATAATTGTATACCATTTTAAGAGCCTTATAGTAACTGACTGATGGCAGTGAATCTACCTTATACTCTGGGCAAAGGTGGTAGAGCAGGTACTCTGTGCCAGCCTTTTCCAAGAGTGTGTGTGTGTGTGTGTGTGTGTGTGTGTGTGTGTGTGTGTGTGTGTGTGTGTGTGTGTGTGTGAAAATTAAATCTCAGAGTCTGTGTGTCAGCTACAGGGGTCAGGGACATGAAGCACTGGTTTTACAAAGAGGGTGCAGAACACAGCTGTGCCAGTGGACAGCATTATTGAGAACCTGGGGAAAGACAGATATACAGAAATCCAGACCATGGTCTGACTGTGCTCCCTGTGTGCTCTTAAGGGAAATTGTGCTTGATGCAGAGAGGTCTACATCTTGAAATACTGAGTGCATCCATTTGTATTCCAAGTGAATTTCCCTCTCCTGTGTCAGTGGTGAGGATTCATGCTCCTTGATTATTGGCCCAGAGTGGCGGCTGTCACATACTGGTGAGCAGTGGTGTGGATATTAAACTTCTGCAGCCTGTAAGCAGTTGTCTCTAAATATGTGCATTCTCTCGTCAGCCACAGGGTAAATATTCAGAGTTTCATATCACAACAGTTTTTATTTATTTTTTGTTAGTTTAGTTTAGTCAGTGAATGCAGGCAATGATGTCAGCAGAGGATTGTGGCAAGCTGACAAAGAACCAGTTGATTAAGGTGTGTGAAGCCAAAGGACTGGTGCATGCCAGCCAGACAAAAGAGGAAATTATTTCAGCCTTAGTCACAGCTCAGACCAGCATTCAGGAAAACAACCAGTCTGGTGAGGAGAATTTTCAGCCCTCAGAAACAGGACAGTTCAACTTTTCCTCAGAGTACTTAAAACTCCATCTGGAGTTAAAGAGACTTAGACTGGAGTCCAAATATTTTGAATTAGAATCAGCAGAGATACTGTGCTGTTTGGAGGCTGAAGAAAAAGAGAGACTATGGTGTTTGGAGGGCGAAGAAAAGGAGAAGCAACATCAACATGAGAGGGAGATGCTGAGTCTTTGCTGGAGTCATGAAGGTAATGGGAAAGGGAATAACCAAATCCTAAAAGAAACATTCATGGAGGTAATGGGGAAGGGAATAACCAAACCCCAAAAGAAACAAAGCTCAGTAAATTTCTTCCACAATTTACAGAGGCTGATAATTTTGATAATTTTATCCACATATTTGAAAGAGTATGTAACGAGTACAATATTGACCAATGGCTCTGGATATGGTTCGCGGCCCACCCCATTACTCCATGGTAAAGCTGTAACTGCTGTTTCTAAATTGTCTGATACTGATTGTGTAAACTATGAAAAAGTAAAAACATGTTTACTTGAATGTTTTAAGTTAACACTTGAAGCTTACAGAAAAAAAAGTTTTGTGAGCATAGACGCAAGGCAGTTGAAAGGGTGTGTGATTATATTGCTGAGTTTCAGCACTTATTTTCATAGGTGGGTGAGTTGGTGTCAGGTCACCACCTTTGAAGGTCTGACAGACCATTTGGTCAGAGAATAAGCCCTTAGCACTTTGCCTGAGGACATGAAAATCTGGTTGGCATACCGAGAATGTAACTCCGCAGATGAGCTGGGGAAGAAAGGGGATCTCTACTTAACAAGCAGGGTATCACTGCAAAGGAAGGGGATACTCAGTGCTGCACCTGGATATAATGGAACCCATGGTGGGCAGCTTAAACCACCACAACAGAGTCCAACAGCAACAGGGAAGCCACTAGTTCAGGTACATGGCTAGGATCAGGGGTTAAATGTTTTGGAGCCACGGATCAAGTAGATGCCCATGAACAAAAGGTGGGGAACAAAAGGTGGGGGAGCCAGCAACTGGGAATAACAGAATGCCAGTGGTAAGTTGTCTGGAGACAACAGGGGTATGAAACTATCACAAGAGGCTGTATCCTATCTTGTGGATAGAAAACAGGCCACTGCTAAGAGAGATACAGCCTCTGCCATAACCATTGTGAAGCCTGTAGTGGTTAAAGAAGAGCAGTACTTGCTTGGCAGCCCACACCAGTCAGAGCATTAAGAAGGACCCCATTCCAAATGCCTTTATCTAGGGTTCATCTTGACTAGGAGGGTAGAAAAAGAAGCAAACAAGTAGGTGTGTTTGAGGATATCCCTGCAGATATCCTGATGGGGAATGAATTTGATAATGCAGTACCTTGTGTGCATGCAGTCAGGCTTGAAGACAAGCATGTGGGTTTGATAGCCTGGGGGAGATCCAGACCAACACCACACCTAAAGCCAGGGCTGGTGGTGAGGCTATTTCAAGGAGCGAGCTACCCTGTAGAAGTGATCCTGAAGGTGAGCCACAGCTGCTGGTAGGTACTGAAGCTCCCGTAGACAGAGTGACTGCAAGGGCAAAGGTTAGTGGTAGTACCCAGGCAGACAGTAAGGCACTGATATAAGAGGGTACCCAGACTTACTGTGGAAGGGGAGCTGGAAAAAGTCATAAAAGTAGAGCTGAGACAGGGTCAGCTCTCAGACCCTTCACTAAGAGTCTTGAGGAAGATAGCTAGAGAGCACCCGATTCTCAAGGAAAAAGGGAGTCTGTATACTGGAACAAAGGGTTAGTGTATAGAGAGTGGACCCCTGAGGGAGGGCTAGAGGGTGTGGTAATACAGCAGTTGGTAGTGCCTATTGCCTACTGTCTGGAACTTCTAGTCATAGCCCATGGCATTCCTTTTGCAGGTCATATGGGCATAAATCATACCAAGGGATGTAGTATGCAGAACATTTATCAGCCTGGGATTGGAAGGGATGTAACACGGTACTGCATGACCTATGAGAAGTGCCAAAAACTGAGCAAGGCAGGGACAAGGTCAAACCTCCTTTGGTGCTTTTGCCTGTGATTAAGGAGCTATTTCAGAGGGTAGCTGTGGATATTGTGAGGCCTCTGAGTACTCCAGGTTCCACAGGGAAGAAGTATATCTTAGTGGTAGATGATTATGCTACCAGATATCATTAGACAGTGGCTCTGTACTCCATTGAGGCAGTGAAGGTGGCAAATGCTTTACTAGAGATTTTCATCAGGGTAGGTTTCCCAAGAGAAATACTGACTGACTGAGGTGCCAATTTCATGTCAGGCCTGCTGGGTTGTCTGTGGAAGTACTGTGAGGTGAAGCACCTAAAGACCACTCCATACCATCCCCAGACTAATGTCTTGTGGAGAGGATAAGCTATACATTAAAGACCATGCTACGGGCATTTACAGACCAGTTTAAGAGAGAGTGAGACAGATATTTGCCCTATCTGATGTTTGCATACAGAGAGGTACTCCAGGAATCCACAGGTTTTTCACCCTTTGAGTTGCTGTATGGACATAAGGCGAGGGGAACTTTAGATGTGATTAGTGATGAGTGGGAAGGTGAATGTGAATCCCACAAGGATTCTGTTGTGGCATATGTCCTAAACCTCAGGACAAGGCTTGGGGAGGTCATGGGCTTGGCCCATGAGAACCTGGCAGGAGCCCAACAACAGAAAAAGGTCTCGTATTACAGGAATGCTCAAGCCAGAGAGTATGCTGTGGGAAAGCAGATGAGGGTTCTCATTCCTATCAGACACAATAAGCTGCAGGCAGCTTGAGAGGGACCTTTCAAAGTGATAAGGAAGGTCAGTGATGTTAACTACATGGTAGAATTTCTAAGCGGAAGGCTGGGGCACAAATTGTACCCAAGGGGTTCTGAGGGTGGCTTAATGGCTAAGGTGTTTGCCTTACAAACACAAGGTGTAGGGTTTGAGTCTCAGAAGGGATAATTGGTTAGGCTTAAAATGGTTCACAAGGGCAGTTAGCTTAGTACTAAACTAAACTAAACTAAACTATGAACTAAACCATACCATGATAGGGAGGTCTTGGTGCTGAGTATTTGCAGTGGAAGGTAGAAGCAATCTGAGGGGGATCCGCTGACTGATCTCCTGACTTAGGTTCGGACTGACCCCTCAGTGGAAGAGTAGCAATGTCCCAGCAGCTGTCCCATGCTCGGGTTTGAGAAATCTGAGCAGTGTTTCAGAAGTTTGGGAACATACTCACTGGGAAACCAGGGTGTACTCACTTGGTGCAGCACCATGTGGATACAGAACCTCAAAATCTTATCAACCAGGCCCATTACAGGGTGCCTGAGTGAGTCAGGTAGACCCTGAGGGAAGAAATACATGAAATGTTAGAATGGGGGGTAATCCAAGAGTCCAGTAGTCCCAGGGTCTCCCCTGTGGTGCTGGAACCAAAGAAAGATGTCCGCACCAGGTTCTGTATGGACTACAGGAACCTAAATAGTCACACAGAGTCAGATGCTTACTCCTTGACTAGGACAGATGAAGTCTTAGAGCAGCTCTGTGGGTCTAAGTATATGACCACTATGGATCTGTCCACTGGCAGGTGCCCTTGATTCCCAACAATAGAGAGAGATCAGCCTTTGTGAATCCTTTGAGATTATACAAGTTCATAAAGATGCCCTTTGGGATGACAAATACCTCAGCAACCATCCAGAGGCTGATAGACTGAATTCTAGCAAGAGCTGGAGACTATGCCCTTGCTTACCTACATGATATTGCCATTTACAGCCATTCCTTGCATGAGAACCTTCAGTATGTCAGGGAGGTCCTTGGCAATCTGCAAAGGGCAGGTTTGACCATTAAGCCTAGTAAGTGTTAGGTGGGTATGATGGAGGTCTCCTACTTGGGACGTAGACTGGGGAGTGGTAAGATCAGTCCAGAACCTATCAAAGTGGAAGCCAATCAGGATTGGCCTGCCCCTGTTACCAAAAATAGGTGAGGGTATTCTTGGGAACAGTGGGTACTGTAGAAAGTTAATTCCCTTTTATAGTACAAAAGCTAATCCTCTCACAGACCTGTCAAGGAAAAATGGCCAGACAAGATAGTGTGGACACCAGCATGCAACAGGCATTCCAAAAGCTTAAAGGGGTTCAGGCAGGACCCCCTGTGCTGGCCAGTCCAGATTACACCAAATAATTTGTTGTGCAGGTGGATGCTTTGAACCATGGGGTAGGAGCTGCACTTAGGTTTCCTCAGAGGGAGAAGAGTACCCATTGGTATATCTCAGCTGTAGACACCAACCTAGGGAGGAATGTTATGCAGCAGTAGATAAAGAATGTTTAGCCATAGTATGGACACTGCAGAAATGGGAACACTATCTGTATGAAAGGAAATTCACTGTAGTTACAGACCACAATCCCTTAACATGGCAACATCCAGTCAGTCAGCAAAATGCCAAGTTACTAAAGTGGAGCCTATGGTTGCAGCCATATGATATGACAGTACAGAACAGTAGTGCAGTTAGCAATGCCAATGCAGATGGGCTCTCAAGACAGGGTATGGGGTAATGTACTCCCAGACAGGTTCATTCCTCTCAAACAATGTTTCTCAAGGGGCACTTGAAAAAGCAGCTGAGTCGTCAAAGGGAGAGTGATGTCAAGATAGGATGTACTGCCAGCTATGCCAAGAGAAGTAGGGCAGTGGATGTGTAACATATGCCAGCAAAACTAGCTGGAATTTTGTAAAGAATCAAATGTCATTTGTATATCAAACTGATTTGTACAAATGTTTGTGTTGGAACTGTATTTGTAAAGGTGCTTGTATTAAAAATGTAACAACAGTGTGCCCTGTTGGAAAGCAAAGAAATGTTCATGCATTATTGTAACTGTTTAAATGTATACCTTGTAACAGGATACTGGAAGAGAAGAGGTTAATCACAATCCAGCTGCAGCAAACTTTGAAAAATTGTTGAAATTAAGTAAGGCCATAAAGATTGTATCTTACAGTTCTGGTTGCAGCCAGAGACAAAATATCTGGGAAACCGAGTATTAGGAAGCCTTCTTTATTGTCTCTATCAAGGAGCTAATTGCTACTCTGGGGTGGTAGAGGTTTGAAATTGTTTTATGACTTCCAGATCTCTGGCTGTATGTATGGTAAAAGATAGGTACTAAAATCCTGACCACTTCTAGTGTTGGTGAGAGTGTGGGAACTAGAAGTCAGATGACCGGATGTATGTGATCTCATTTTGTACATAAATAATGTTTCAATATTAGAGGAGACTGCAATCTCTTACCACTCTCTGTTTTTGAAACCTGATCAGGAAGAAAGACCACTCACATACTTCATCTTGCCTTGCACTAGTAAGTGACCCAGGATAGTAATACTTTAATTCAGTTAGAAAAATAAAGTGAGAATAGTTAAGTACTGTTTTTCTGTAACTGGGTGAATCTTTCCAGCTGTGCTATTTTTAATATCTCCTGTGATTGAAACTCTGGTGTTTACTGGAAATAAATATTTAGTATTTTCTTGTTCTTTTATTATTTATTATTAAAAATATTTAATTTTTTCATTGTGGCTGGTACTTTTAGAAAATATTTAAGCTTTGAGAATATTTGCATATATTAATTTGGTGATAACTGTGGTCACTCCTGAAAGCCTGGCTGTTTGTTTAACATTACCATTTGTATTAATATTAACTTTACTCAGCATAACTGGATACCCTTTTAAGAGCCTTATAGTAACTGACTGGTGGCAGTGAATCTACTTTATACTCTGGGGAAAGTTGGTAGAGTGGGCAATCTATGCCAGGCTTTCCCAGGTGTGTGTGTGTGTGTGTGTGTGTGTGTGTGTGTGGGTGTGTGTGTGTCAGTGTGTGTGTGGGTGTGTGTGTGTCAGCTACAGGGATCAGGGACATGAAGCATTGGTTTCATAGAGAGGGTGCTGAACATAGCTGTGCCAGTGGACAGCCTTACTGGGGATCTGGGGAAAGACAGATATATAGATATCTAGGCCCTGTGTACTCTTAAGGAAAATTTTGCTTGATGAAGAGACATCTGCATCTTGAAATACTGACTGTATACATTTGTATTCCAAGTGAAAGTCCCTCTCCAGTGTCATTGGTGAGGATTCAGGCTCCTTGATTACTGGCCCAGAGTGCTGCATGTCACAGTTTCCATGAAAATTAGTTCCATAGCTTTGCATATTATACTAGTCATGTTAACTAATGGGGCAGACTAAGAGTTAGAATGTTATGGGGTGGGGTAGAATAAGAGTTAGAATGTTAAGTCATGGGATAGAAAAGAATTACAATGTAAACTGATGTGGTAGGATAAGACATGGCTTGTTAAGTGATGGGGTAGAATGATACATGCCATGCTAAGTGATGGAGCAGAATGAGACAAGGTGTGTTAAGTGATGGGACAGAATAATATATTGTGCGGTTAGTGATGGGGTGGAGTAAGACTTAGCGTGTTAGGTTATGTGGCCTGTCTAAAAACATCTGCATTGTGATTGTTTGTGGAGATATTCTTTGAGCTGATGTCTAAATTTGGATTCTGTTCTGTGTACTTTCAGGTGGGTAGTAAGGTATGTAAAATTTAACTCATTAACACCTATGGAGTGTGGAATTTCACACCTCTAGCAGCCTACACATGTCTTACATTCCAGAGAATTTTCTGAAAAATAAACTTGAAAAGCATATGATAAACAATCGTAAATACTTTGTGAGAATAACAGCTATTGCACCTATAAAAATGCCAATGTTATCAGAAAGAAGTATTCCTTTTTCAGATGTAATTTTCAGTTCATTCATAGCCTTTTCCATGAATATTGTAATATATTATGATGCATACAAACCCCAAATTATATTTTTTTCTAAACTTTCACAAATAAATGTTCATATCTTGAAAACTATACAATTTAGACTTATATTGTTAGACCAGTTTTGTCAACCAGACATAAGCTTTCACATCCCTCCATCTACAACCCCTTTTTCCTATTTTTGCAAATAGGGTTGGGGGCTTCACTTCAACAGTGACAATCATCTAGAGCTAAGGTTTACACCTCCCAGTGGCTAATCTTACCATTGTATAAGCTTTCGCATGACAACAAGAAATTCCTCTTTAAGTACATGTTTACTGAGATATTTACCAACATATAAAAATGTATATTTAATTGTATAATTAATAATACAAATAATACTGGATATTTCCCAAGATGTGCAAATTACAGTGCATATATTAAAGCAGTTTTCTTCAAAATCTAAATCACCTAATGTCATGCAACAGTTTGTAAGTCACTTGCATTTTGAAGTATTAAGTTCATATGGAAATATTCCTTATTTTCAAAATTACTAACAAACAATTAGTAATATTTCCAGTATAGTGTGATATAAGAAAAAGCTGGCTAGGCAGAGAGATATATAAATGAGCAAATTTAACAACATATGTAAAAACTATAAAAATACAACCAGGATAAGCGCTTTCATGCACATAGGTACTTCATCAGATCCATTAAAAACTTCACATTATAATGCACTTATATAGCTCAACGTCTAAGGCCACATGATCTTAATATTTGCTTAATGGGGATGACATAATTTAACCCCTTGCCTTCATTTTCCCTAAGTAGATGCATCCATTTGATCTCCACACATTCTGGTTTTGTTCTTATGTCACCTCCTCTCAATCTCGGTATATAGACTTCCAACACCATAAACTTAAACCAGTGATCACACCCTGCTGATTTAAAATGGTCGCTTATATCATCAGGGAGGGTTCCTGAATCATAGTTGTGAGGGTGATGGTTTATGAGAATCCAGTCTAATATTCTAGCTTTCTGGTTAGTTTTATTTATCCTGGTAGGGGATGTAATAGTTTAAGTAAAACCATATGGGTTAATATGGGTTGTAGGGAGGCTGCTGCAATAGCAGTTCCAGTAAATGTTTATATCTCCTAGGATTATGGTTTCTTGAGGCAAGTATTGGGATAGCCAGCAAAGAATATTTTCCATGGTGGCAATGTTATTACCGGGAGGAAGATACATACAGATGATATAGATGGATTTGGCATTGTTAATCTGAAGTTTGGAGATGAGAATTTCTGCCTTGGAGTCAAGAGGTATTTTACAGTTGTAGGTGGTTAACTGTAGGCCTGATTTAAATAGAATAGCTTCCCCTCCTCCTTTCTTGGCTACTCGGTCAAGTCTTAGTATGTTATATCCATGTGGAAGGAATTCATTGTCTTTGGTAGAAGGTTTTAACTATGTTTCTGTTAAGCAGATGATATCAAAAAAATATACTTCTACTAGAGCTTGGAGTTGAGGTATTTTGTTGTTTATGCTGCGTATATTAAGATGGACTACTTGGAGGGAGTTAGATGTTTTACTAAGGGATTGATTGGGTAGGGATTGTGGCTGTGGAGAGTACTAGGAGTATAAGTTGGGCCTGTGTTAGGGTGGATATTTCCATCTTTTATAGAGAGTAGTAATCCTATATAGCTTGGGTTAGGGAATTTGTTGTATAGAAGTAGATTTTTCCTGAGATTAAGGGTGTAATATTTAATATGTTGCATTCTATGATACTTTGCAAGTAGGTATTTAGGTGATGTTGTTATGCTAGCATGGTTAAGGAGGAGTGGAAGGGATAGAGCATTGGTTTCCTTGTTAGGATAGAGATGGTCTAGATGTAGTGGATATTCGTAGGAAGTAAGTAGGCAAAGATTAAAAGAAGAAGTAGTAGTAGTGTGAATAGAGGTAGGATAAGTAATGGGGTGGGAGGTATATACATTGTGCAGATTTAATATTGGATATATGTAGGCAAAAATTTGGAAGTAAAATGGGTGAGGTTGGAGAAATGTGAAGGTTGTGGTAAGGTGGAAGGGAGTGTTAAGAGAAGGTAGATATAAGAGAAGATGAAATGTGGTAGAGTGTTGTGATAGTAATAGGAGAAGGCAGAGGTGTGGCTAGTAATTACTAGAAGTAATTGGAAGAGGAAGAGGTGTGGTTAAGTAAGTATAAGAGTAGGACCCTTGGGGGTGGGTGGGAATTAGGGGTAGGGAGGAGAATGGAGCGAGCGCGCAGGGTGAACGGAGTGGGCTGAGAAAGGTTCAGATGCATTTGTAGAAAACAATCAGCAAGACTGACTCCAGAAGATAAGTTAGACAAGACAGATGTGGGAAAAGGTAGTGAGAAATAAGCCTAGAAGAGGTGATTGTGAACAGTAGAAGTAGAGGGTAAAGTGAGAGGACTAAATCGCAGTTAAGGAACAGCAGGAAAAATTAGTGTAAGTTCAGGGCATAAGAGACAAGAAAGAGAGAAAAGCTGTGGTGAGGAGCCCCCTAATGGACAGTTCTGGTAATTGCAAGGCTGATAAGAGAGGGAGTTAAAGTACAAACAAGAAAAAGATTGCTGGACAAAGGGAGTTTTAAAGAGGGGATGGGAAGAGAGAGTATGAGGTACAGTGGGTGGGTAGAGGCTGCTGGCTGTCCTAGCTCAGGACTTTTTCTAACCATGTAGTATAGGTACAATAGTAAAAAGTCTTTCTGGCAGGAATTATTCCACAAACATACTTTGCTGGTGTCCTTTGGAGAGGTATTGCACGGTGGATTATTCAGTGAGGTGAGCCTCCGATAAGTTGGAGAGGGTCCTTTATTCTCCTAAAGACTAGTGCAGGTAGCACAAGATGGGCAGGTAATTTGCTGGTGTCCTTTGGAGAGGTATTGTAGAGTGGATTATTCAGTGAGGTGAGTCTCCGATAAGTTGGAGAGGGTCCTTTGTTCTCCTAAAGACTAGTGCAGGTAGCACAAGATGGGCAGGTAAATTGCTGGTGTCCTTTGGAGAGGTATTGTAGGGTGGATTATACAGTGAGGTGAGTCTCCGATAAGTTGGAGAGGGTCCTTTATTCTCCTAAAGACTATTGCAGGTAACACAAGATGGGCAGGTAATTTGCTGGTGTCCTTTGGAGAGGTATTGTAGGGTGGATTATTCAGTGAGGTGAGCCTCCGATAAGTTGGAGAGGGTCCTTTATTCTCCTAAAGACTAGTGCAGGTAGCACAAGATGGTCAGGTAATGCATGGGTTAGATGCTGGGAGCGGAGTAGACAGCAGCCAGGGCTTAAATAAAAACAGTAGCAGGGCTGTTAAGCAGGACGGCCGCAGTAGTGCAGCAGTTAGTGTTGCCACCTCACAGCAAGAGGTTCTCCGGTTCAATCCTCGGCTGGGGTGCCTTTTGTGCAGAGCGGTTAGCATTGCCACCTCACAGCAAGAGGCTCTCCAGTTCAATCCTCGGCTGGGGTGCCTTTTGTGCGGAGTCTGCATATCCTCCCTATGGTCACTTGGGTTTCCTCGGGGTGCTCTGGTTTCCTCCCACATCCCAAAGACATGCTGTAGGTGTATTGGACACTCTAAATTGGCCCTAGGTGTGAGTACATGCATGTGTGTGCCTTCTGTGGAAGGTTGGGCACCCGGCTGGCAATTCGGCACCATAAAACTCCACTACCAATCATGAGCAGACAGGTGAACCGCTGTAGTGACCCCTAACTGGGAGAAAGCCCGAAAGAAGAAGAAGAAGCAGGGCTCATAAGCAAGGTATCATGGGAAATTAATAATGAAGAGGGTTTTCTGAATGACAGCTCAGAAATTGTAGTTATTGACCATTTGGACAGTTTTTCCATCTCTCTCAACTTTCTGATTTAAAAGCCCACATTTGCACTTGTTTCCCCCCTTTCCCATAACTAATTTAGTCCAGATACAAATTCTTACTTTTAGCACTTGAATTTGCTTATTCATGATCAGCACTTGTTCAGAACTTCTAAGCACTAAATAACCTACTAATTACTACAGCACTCAACCTTCCTCGTTACCTACAGGAAAACAGTTTTGGTACTTACTTTCCTCACCTGCTTAGGGAAAAACAGCTCTTGTACTCACTTTCCTCACTTATCTAGAGGAAAATAGTTTTTTTATTCAGGCATGTCCAAGGGTCAGCTCCCAGTGTTCTTGCCTGTCTATCTGATGAATCTGGGCATCTTGGGGCAATGTAGAAATTGCCTCATGTACACAAACAATCTTCTCCTCCTACCACTCAACACTACAACCTGTGAGAGATGCACTTATCTAGCCAAACTGGAGGTAAAGCTCTCTCCAATCAAGACTGAACTTGACAGTCAAGAGGAGAAGGTAAACACTTGCACCACACCACACTCATCACATAGTCTCACTAAATCTACACCACCAGAATCCACACATAGAAACACAAAAACATTCGTGGAGGCTCTCAATAATAATCTGTTCAAGCAACAGAGACCTCCAAAGCAAAAATGCAAGCAACCTCCACCCCCCCAACACAACCCAAATGACACATAGCCAGCAGACGCAGTGTGTCACTCAACCACAGCCAGTAAGGCAAAACAACGTACCCAACACACTAGTCATAGGCGACTCTATAGTCAGGCACACTGATGTCCCACTCACCAGGCTAAACAAGGAGAAGGTTACTGTCAGCTGCCTGTCGGGTGCCAGGATCTGCCACATAACCCACGCACTCAGGTCACTCCACAACAAGTACAAATATGACTCTGTCATTGTCCATGCTGGTGTGAACGACCTGAGACGTATCTCCCTGGACTACATGAAAAGAGACATGGAAGAGATCTCTGATCTTGTAGCCCAGGCAGGTATGACCCTAGCCCTGAGTAGCATTCTGCCATCACCCAGAATGATGCTGCAGTACAAGGACAAAATGATCGACTTCAACAATTGGCTAAGCTTCTGGTGCCATTCTAAAGGGATAAAGTATCTGCCTGAGATGACATGATCGATGGACCACGATGCTTTGCCAGAGATGGCCTGCACCTGTCACCCCTGGGATTCCCGATACTGGCTAAGGTTCTTGCCACTACTATAGTGCCTTTTTTAGGCAAAGTTCAAATGACAAATTCACCACCATAACAGGAACAGGCAAGCAAAAACTGTGGGTGATGCTACTCAATGCTAGAAGTCTAAATCTCAAAATGCACTCACTCGAGGCACTCTTTAAAATGGAGAACATTGATATCTGTGCAGTGACTGAGGCCTGGTTCAAGGTTCCAGAGAGCACCCCTGCACTACCAGGCTATAAGTCATACCACACTTTTCGGCCATGTAACCTAGACCAGAACGCCAAAGGTGGAGGTGTGTCCATATTCATTATGGAGGTTTACTATCAAAATGCCGCCATGCAATTGCACGGCTATGAAGTATTCAAACAACATATGTTCGAATACTTCATAGTTCAGCAGGTTATGTGAGTGAACGTTATCATTACGAATGGACTGTGCATTCGCAATTATAACGTTCGCTCATGTAAGGGGATTGCGGTACAGTGCGGTTAGGGAAATACATCCCTTTCCTCACTGTAGTGTGATCTCGGAGTTGGAATATTAAGTTGGGGGGGTGGGGGGCGCAGCCACCCACAGGGGAGTGCAGGGGGGCATAACTGTGAGTTTAGGCTAGTTAGGTAGGGAGTTACGGGACGGGTGGGAGTGCTGCTGATTGTCGGAAATATCGCGAGCGACAATTTCGACATTAGAGCCATACAAAAATGTGTATGTTCGGAGAAACACTTCGGAAATACGTACACATTTTATTTTAAATTTCAACATTATGATAGTAAAACCATTAAGGATATTCACACCTCCAGGCTAGTTGCTCAGCATAATGCAACCGAGGTTATCCAAGTGCAACTAACTCTGGGCAAAACTGCAATCCAAATTGTAGCTTGCTACAGATCACCCACCATGCCCCAGGATTCCCACTCCTCTTTTCTTGATGCACTGGAAAATATTAGGGTTCAACCAAACACCAGAATAATGGGCGATTTCAACTACCCCACCATTAACTGGGAAAACTACTCATGTACCAACTCCTTCGCTCAACGCTTTCTGGAATTCATAAACTCCAATGCCCTGGATCAACTTATCCACACCCCCACCAGGGGCAACAATATCCTAGATCTAGTCATTACCAATATGAGTGACCGGTGTTCCACACCTGAAGTCAATGCCTCATTGGTCCGATCCGACCATAAGTTAATTACCCTAGATACCCACATCCTGCCTCCACCCCCATTAAGGAAACCATGGTAAAAAATTTCTCCAAAGCCAACTTCATGCTTCTTAAGACAGAAGTGGTGAACTTCATGACACCCATGCAGATGGACAATACAGTTATGACTACTGAATCCTACACGATTGCACTTTATAAGCACTTGCATGAGTGCATGGATCATGCTATCCCAAACAGAACCAAGACGCTATCCTCCAAAAAAAGGAAGCAAATCTGGTGACCCCTGCCATAAACAAACTGTACAACAGAAGGAAGAAACTCTTGCAAAAGAGAGTGAAATACCACGAGTAGAGGAGCTCCCTGATCAGCCTCAGGAAGAAGCTGCGATCCCTGATAAAATCCTTCAAAGCTAGTTACAAAAACAAAATCACCACTGATTCTAAAGGCAACCACAAAGCATTCTAAAGCTATGTCAAGAATCTCAATGGCAACACTCAGATCTACTCTGAGTTACAGCACAATGGCTCTAAATATACAGAACCAACTGATATTGCCAACATCCTGGCAGATAGGTTCAGTGTTAACTTCACCCCCCTCTCACCCCCTAAAGAGCCCATCTCTACACCAGAAGAATGCAAAGTTCCTGTAATCACGGCTGCATAGGTAAAAACCACACTCTCCAAAGCCAAGAACACAGCATCCATGGGACCAGACAACATCCCAGGCTGCATTCTACATGAACTACAGAACAAACTGGCACCCCACCTAAGTACCATGTTCAATCATAGCCTCACCTCAGGCTTTGTGCCTGCTGAATGGCGCACTGCAACGGTTATCCCACTCCACAAGGGAAGAGCCACCACGGACCCCGGGAACTACCTCCCCATTAGCCTGACGAGCCTGGTCTGCAAGGCCATGGAACATATCATCATGGAACATATAAACAAAGACACTGGTAATCTCCAAACTCTGGATCCACCCAGTTCAGGTTTGTAAAAGGCAGATCATGTCTCCTAAACCTGATAGACATCTTTGAAGCAGTCACCAAAGCCATAGACAAGGGTAAGGTGATTCACACAGCCTATCTAGATCTTGCCAAGGCTTTTGACACCATCCCCCACTCTGGAATTATAGATAAACTCACTAAACTAGGTATAAATCCCTATGTCACAAGATGGGTTGCCAACTGGCTCACTGACAGAACCCACACTGTGAAAGTAGCAGACACCAAATCCGACTTCAGACCAGTGACAAGTGGAGTACCACAGGGTTCAGTCCTGGGTCCTCTCCTGTTTGGCATCTACTTCTCTCAAGTACAGGCTGATACAGAAGGTCTTTGGCTAATGAAGTTTGCAGATGACTGCAAACTAGGAGCCATAATCAAAACTCCTAACGATGTGGACATCCTACAAAAGGGCCTCACTGAGACAGATGCCTGGTGTCAAAGCCATGGCCTCAAGCTCAATGCCAAAAAGTGCATTGTCATCCCCTTTGGTAGAAACTCTGTACCCATGAACTACAACATAGACAGTAGTATACTTAACACCGAAAGTGTGATAAGAGGCTTTGGGACACAGGTGGACAGTAATCTCTCCTTTGATAATCACATCGCCACAGTAGTCAGGAAATCCTTCTACCTGGCACACCTCATCACAAAAGGTTTCTCATCCAGAAAAAAAGAGGTCATTGTTCCCCTCTACTCATCACTCATTAGACTCATTATGGAGTACAACGCCCCTTTTGGTATGTACCTCACAAGACATCTACAACAACTAGAAAGGCCGCAGAAATAACTCACAAAGAGGATTACCAGCCTCAAACAGATGCCCTATGCAGACCATCTCAAAAAACTCCAGCTTTACTCCGTCGCATATCACCTACTCAGAGGTGATCTCTGCCTAACATACAAAGCTATGTCAAACCCAGAGCTGTTGGACATGCTGCACTTAAAGAAATCCCAATCCCTCCGAACTACATGCTCTAGGGACCTAAACCTTGTCACCACAATAAACAGAACATGCTGGAGGGATAGATTCCTGTCCCAGAGACTTCCCATACTCTGGAATAAATTACCTATCTATATCAAACAAAGCTCCTCCTTTGCACTCTTCAAGAAAAATCTTGATGATTGGATGGGAAATAGGAAATTCACCCCAGGGATCACCTCTGTGGCTCTGCTTGACAGTGGCATAGGAAAATAATTTTCTTGGGTGGCAAAAGCCAGGGTACCTTTTTGGCTGGGCTTGTATAGGCCCCAGGGCCAATAGCCTAGTACCTACCTATAAACCTACGAACAAAGGAGCTGTCTACTCAACCTGTAGTTTACAGGTAACTAGACAGACTGATGACTGGAGTAATCCAGTACAACACCTCACCTTTTTTCCTGGGGATGGAAGGTTTAGCAGGGAGGGTGATGAGCTATTTCTAGATGTCAGAGGAAGAGATAAGGTGTCACTTTAATTTACTTGCCAAGCACTACATGCACCTGTCAGTGCTAGTAAATAGTCACCTGCATGCATTGCTAAAGCAGTTTAAACACTTTAGTAAGGAGTATTTATTATGAGTAAACTGTTGATTGTTCCATTGAGGTGGGGCATTCCAAATGGGTTTGACTAGTGTGTGTCACTGTTTTCAATTGACACTTCATTATATGGGGAATAGCAGGGAAATGATTAGGAATATATGCAGTGAGATTAATACATGGACTGGTAGGAAAGCCTACTAAAATGGTAAACAGGAACAGTTAAACTGATGGTTGTGACACAGTAATTTTATATCATATGGCACCTAGTCATTTCTCTATGGGACAAAGTAGGAAGGCAGATAAGATGTATGTAACAGGACAGCATGAAAAGGTGGGAGGTGATGATAGGGAAAACATTTTTAGGGTTTATAACTGACATTACAATGCGTGTGGTGACTGAGTAATAATGTGACGGAATATGAGGGCGGGATGACAAGAAGAAAGCTACATAAAAAGGATGGAGAACATAAGTCAAAAAGAATTAGTGAAGATGCCCATTTGTGACACAATTACTGTTGTGCAATGAAAGGATTCTGGGAAACAGGAAGCAGATGCAAGGCGAAGGATGGAAAGATAATGTTATAAAGCATGTGCTGTTGGTAGAGGAGTTAAAAAAACAGCAGGCAAGAACAGCTTAGGTGTGAATGATTCCATAAACTGTTGCTGGGATGATTTCAGTAGAGATAATGTAGTACAACTGTGACCCTAAAAAAGAAGTGGATATAAACAGAAAAAAAAATCACAGCTGGAAATAATATAAGGTCCTGAATGCCAAAGGGGTAATGTATAGCTCTAGGAAAATGAGGAGTAGCCTGGTAAAATAAAATAACCCATCCACTGGGGGATGCACAATCTAGTATATTTCTTTGTGCTGGTCCCAAGCCCAGATAAATGGGGAGAGTTACATCAGGAAGGGCATCTGGTGTAAAATTTTTGCCATTACAAATATGCAGACAACAATACAGATTTCCACACTGGATTGGTTGAGGCCTGTGTTAGCAATGACTGCCTCCAGTACTGTTAGCCAACAGGGTGTTGGTGGAAATTGGGCTACTGTTGGCTAAAGGAGAAGGAGAAGAAGAGAGGGAAGGCATGCCCAGAGGCAGGGAGGAGAGGAGGAAAGTTAGGAGTGGGGAAGTGAGGGTAGGAAATTTGAATGTTGGCACTATGACTGTTAAAGGGAGAGAGCTAGCTAATATGCTAGAGAAGGAAGGTTGATATATTGTGTGTACAAGAGACCAGGTGAAAGGAGTGTAAGACCAGATATATCAAATAGTAGTTCAAATAGTTCTAACATGGTGTGGGCGGAGAAATGGGGTAGGGGTTATCCTGAAGGAACAGTATGTCAAGAGTGTTTTGGAGGTGAAAAGAATGTCGGAATGGGTGATATTTATGAAGTTGGAAATTATGGTGTGATGATGAATGTTGTTAGTGCATGTGCTCCGCAAGTTGTGTATGCAATGGATGAAAAGAAAAATGTTGGAGCACGTTAGATGAAGTGATGGAGAGTGTACCCAAAAGTGAGAGAGTGGTGATTGGAGTGGATTTCAAAGGCTATGTTGGTCAAGGGAACAGAAGGGATGAGGAGGTGATGAGTAGGTATGGTGCCAAGGAGAGGAATGCAGAATATGAGGTAATAGTGGATTTTGTGAAAAGGATGGACATGGCTGTGGTGAATACGTATTTTAAGAAGAGGGAGGAGCACATGGTGATGTACAAGAGTGGAGGAAGATGCACACAGGTGGATTGTGTCCTATGCAGGAGGGCCAGTCTGAAGGAGATTGGAGACTGCAAAGTGGTGGCAGTAAAAATCGCAGTTAGGCAGTATAGGATGGTTGTCTGTAGGATGACGTTGGCAATCAAGAAGAAGAGGAGAGGAGTGAGGGCAGTGCCAAGGATCAAATGGTGAAAGTTAAAGAGGATAACTGTAAAGTGGAGTTCAGGGTAGAGTTAAGACAGGCACTGGGTGGCAGTGAAGAACTACCAGATAGCTGGGCAGCCATAGCATAGGTGGTAAGGGAGACAACTACAAAGGTGCTTGGTGTGACATCTGGACAGAGGAAGGAGGATAAGGAGACCTGGTGGTGGAATGAGGAAGAACAGGAGAGTATACAGAGGAAGAGGTTGGTGATGAAGAAGTGGGATTGTCATCAAGATGAAAAAAGTAAACAGGAGTACAAGAAGATGATATGTATAGTGAAGAGAGAAGTGGTAAAGGCTAAGGATATGGAGTATAGCAAGTTGTATGAAAGACTGGACACTAAGGATGAAGAAAAAGACCTGTACTGATTGGTTAGACAGAGGGACCAAACTGAGAAAGATGTGTAACAGGTTAGGGTGATAAAGGAAACATACTCACAAGTGAGGGGAGTGTGTTGAGCAAATGGAAAGAGTACTTTGGGGGCTGATGAATGAAGAAAATAAGAGAGAGAGAAGGTTGGATGATGTGGGAATAGTGAACCAGAAAGTGCAATGGATTAGCCAGGAGGAGGTAAGGGGAGCTATGAAGAGGATGAAGACTGGAAAGGCTATTGGTCCAGATGACATACCTGTGGAAGCATGGAGGTGTTTAGGAGAGATGGCAGTGTTTGTTTTTTTCACCAGATGTTTAATGGAATCTTGGAAAGTGAGAGGATGCCTGGGGAATGGCAAAAGTGTATTGTTACCAATTTTTAAGAATAAGGGTGATGTGCAGAGCTGTAGTAATTGCAGAGGGATAAATCTAATCAACCACAGCATGAGGTTATGGGAAAGAGCAGTGGACATTAGGTTAAGAAGGAAGGTGATGATTACTGAGCAGCAGTACAGTTTCATGTCAGGAAAGAGCACTACAGATATGATGTTTGCTCTGAGGGTGTTGATGGAGAAGTATAGAGAAGGTCAGAAGGAGTTGCATTGTGTTTTTGTGGACTTAGAGAATGCATATGAGAGGGTGCCTAGAGAGGAATTGTGGTATTGTATGAGGAAGTCAGGAGTGGCAGAGAAGTATGTAAGAGTGATACAGGATATGTACAAGGGCAGTGTGACAGTGGCGAGGTCTGCAGTAGGTGTGATGGATGCATTCAAGTTGAAGGTGGGATTACATCAAGGATCAGAACTGAGCCTTTTCTTATTTGCAATGGCAATGGACAGGTTGACAGATCAGACAGCAGTCCCTATAGACTATGATGTTTGCAGATGCCATTATAATTTGTAGTGAGAGTAGGGAACTGGTAGTGGAGACCCTGGAGAGGTAGAGCTATGATCTAGAGAGAAGAATGAAGATCAGCAGGACTAAGACAAAACATATGTGTATGAATGAGAAGGAGGACAGAAGAATGATAAGGATGCAAGGAGTAGAGTTGGTGAAGGTGGATAAGTTTAAATACTTGGGATCAACAGTTCAGAGTAATGGTGAATGTGGAAGAGAGGTGAAGAAAAGAGTGCGGGCAGGGTGGAGTGGGTGGAGAAGAGTGTCGGGAATGATTTGGGACAGACGGGTACTAGTAAAAGTAAAGGGAAGGTCTACAAGATGGTAGTGAGACCAGCTATGTAATACAGGTCGGAGATGGTGGCACTGATAAAAAGACAGGAGTCAGAGCTGGAGGTAGGTGAGTTAAAGATGTTAAGTTTTCCATTGGATGTGATGAGGATGGACAAGATTAGAAATGAGTATATTAGAGGGTCAACTCAGGTTGGATGGTTTGCAGACAAAGCCAGAGGGGTGAGATTGCATTGGTTTGGACTTCTGATGAGGAAGGAAGCTGGGTGCGTTGGGAAATGGATGCTAAGGATGGAGCTGCCAGGTAAGAGGAAAAAAGGAAGGCCTAAGATAAGGTTTATGGATGTGGTGAGAGAGGATATGCAGGTGGCTGGTGTGACAGAGTAAGATGCACAGGACAGGAAGAAATGGAAACAGATGATCCACTGTGGTGACCCCTAATGGGGGCAGATGAAAGAAAAAGAAGTCTGGTAAAATAAAATAAATATTGGCATAAACATATATTATAGGATGCTTGCTGGATTGTGTGTGGGGAGGTGGAATCAACTGGTTCAGTAAGTGATTTGCAAATGTGATTACACAGGTGGTATAAAACACCAAGAAAGGTAAAATGGAAGCAGTCTTTGGGGACAAACATTTGCTGGCAATGAAGGCCCCAAATGACAGCAAGTTGCATATGTGGGGGAATGACACAGTAATTATGTAAGAAAGTATTAAATAATTGGAAGAAAGTCTATCAAAAATAAATCAGTGGTGGTTCTGTTTATTTGGTTTAGCTAGAGGAGAAGAGTTATGACCAATAATGAATAGGTCAAACTTTATGTTTATTGCATATGGGTTAAATGCAAAAAGCTAAGCAGCTGAAAAGAGAAGGGCTTAATGCAAATATTTCAGTGGGTATTTTGCAGTATACATTCAGAACTTTAAGAGAAGGACATTGTTATAAATAGTCTGAAGACTACTTAAATGGGATATGGAATATGATCTAGGACTGTCAATGGTTATGAACGGTCTGGTGGCTTGAAAAGGAATAGTTGGGAAGGACAGGATTAGGGGATGATAACAGGTGGAAATATTACTTGATATTATGGTGTGATCTACTTGGATAAGGTTGCATATTATGGAGGAATGCTGTATGATAAGAGAGAAGATGTGCATATATTTAGCCTTGATAGAGTATGATCTTTCCATTTTAGTCAAGGATATTTTCATGCGGTGTGGGGGGCGGGACACAGAAGATAGAAAAGAGTGTCTAAAGTTGCATTTTATTTTTTGGTTATAATTGCCAGTGTTACTGCAAAACTAATAAAAATATAAAAGCAAAAGTTTAGCACCTAAGCTATAGGATAAATGCATTGTGATCTACCTCACAATTTTTTCCAGTTCTTATGTGAATAGCTTAAATTGCTGAGCACTGCTGCATTAAAAGTAACAAGTTTTAGACATAATCAGTTGTCAAATATTGTGAAATCTTAGTTTTCTGTGACAAAATCTGAACTTGACTCATTTTCAGAATTAATAATATCAGTGTGTATGCATATAATGAAGAAAACAACAAGGAATTAAAACAAAAACAACATCAAAATATAGAATAATGTTGCCTTTGATGAACATTTCTCCCCTTTCAGAAGCCATTTACATACAATTAAGCTTGGGGGTCATAAGGACAGTGTATAGCATGTCAGTAAAATACTAAATGAAATGTCAAAATATTTTAGAATACAGATGCCTGGGCAAAAAAAAAAACAAACAAACAAAAAAAAAACATTTGCCTGTTTATAACACTAATGTCACTCAACTTCTTAAGACAACGGTAACTAGGATGAAGATGAGGAGTGTCCCTGCGACAAACAGCACAAGAATTCCTGTTTTCTTTACCATCAACGCATCGTGGAGGCCATCCTGAGAAAACAGACATGAAATCAGTGCCAGTTCAGAATGGTCCTTAACACTGAGTTGCACAGTATGACAATATTTACATTAAATGTGCACCACTGCACTTTCCAGTTTGAATATTAATGCTGTTTTCAACAACTGAGTAACAGCTGGCATTATATTGTTTCCTTTGCACATCACTTTTAATTATAAATTTTATAACTGACAATGACTATGAAAGTGCAGCTAGAGTATAAAGTTTTATGTAACAAACAAATAAATAGATCAGCAGTGCTTTCTGTGACAGTCCAGGGTGAATTTTTCACTGTTTATTATACAGGATTAACATTTCTTAAACTCACAGGCATTCTTCTTCTTTCGGCTTTTCCCGGTTAGGGGTCGCCACAGCGGATCACCTTGTCCGCACATTGAATGGCAGTGGAGTTTTACGGTGTCGAGTTGCCAGCCCGGCACCCAACCTTCCACAGAAGGCACACTCACATGCACACCTAGGACCAATTTAGAGTGTCCAATCCACCTGCAGCATGTCTTTGGGATGTGGGAGGAAACCGGAGCACCCGGAGGAAACCCACGCGACCACAGGGAGGACATGCAGACTCCGCACAGAAGACACCCCAGCCGAGGATCGAACCGGAGAACCTCTTGCTGTGAGGCAGCAATGCTAACCACTGCACCACCGTGGCCGCCCAAACTCACAGGCATTCACATAACAATAATAATAATAATAATAATGAATGTTTTCAAAGTTGTAGTTCAGTGCACTTAAAAGCATTGCAAGAGTTTTATATGTGAATATACCTATATCTATCTGTATATGGATTTCCTTCACAAGCTGAGAGTTTCAAACCTTTGAACATTTTGAATAGAGATCACCGTATAGTTTGGAATGGGAAATTTACTGTTTTTCTCACTGTAGTATGACCTCGGAGTTGGTATATTTATTTAGCAGGGGGTGCGGGGGTACTTTGATCTTATGGTCTCAACCATTTGCAGTTCAAAGTTTTGAAACTTTGAGCTTGTGAAGTAGCTCCATATATATATATATATATATATATATATATATATATATATATATATATATATATTTTTTTTTTTTTTAATTATTATTTATTTATTTATTTTTGTTGACCCGGAATGTCCGACTGGATGTTGGTCCATTTTCAGCTAAGGCCCGGGGAGAAAAGCTCCACAGTTAAAATAAACAGACAGTAGTTACATTGGATTACATAATGATTAACAATTTACATAGCAATTACTTACAACATATTTACAGATGAAGAACATAGTACATCAGTAGACAACTAGAATCTTTATCTGTGAAGTACATAATAGACATTAACAAATATTACAGTAAGAAGTTCCTGCTGTATAACAAGTACTAGGCTTATGAGCATCTTAGCTTGCTATAATCAAAGTAGTTAGTGGAGTGGAAAGAAATGTAGTGGTTGGATGGGGTGGGTGATATTAGAGTGGGAGTTGCAAGGGCATAGCCAGCATGTTTTTAGGTGCGCTTTTAGTAAAGTTTTGAAGTGGGTGCATGATGGTATGGAGGTAATTGCGGGTGGGAGGGAGTTCCATAATTTGGCTATGGTGCAAGAGAATAGTGCTTCACCAGCAGAGTTATTGGCTTTAGTGATCTGCAAGTGATTTTCGTTGCTGGATCTTAGAGGTCTGGTGGTGCGATAGGGTTGGAGTAGATTCTGGAGCGATGGGACATTTAGTGGATGGTTTACTAGTTTGTGGGCAAGTGAGAGTTGATACCATTGAAGGAGGTGAGGGAGTTCAAGCCAGCCCACTTCAGCAAGTGAGAGACAGTGGTGACTACGGTAGGATGTCCCTGTGGCGAATTTGGCGATTTTGTTATAGCAGGTCTCTAGCCTGTTTAGATCACATTGCCTTAGGTTGGTATTTATTGGAGAGGCATAAAGTAGGGTGGAGATAAGGTGTGAATTTGCTGTTGAAATCTTTGCTGCTTTGGTGAGAAGTTGCTTATTTCTGTATAATGCTCCTAGTTTTTTGTGGACTTTTTTTATGGTCATGGATATGTGAATGTCAAATTTTAGTTTATTGTCTATTTCCACTCCTAGCAATTTGGTGTGTTCAGTTGGGTATATAGTGGTGTTGTCTTTTGCTGTGATGTTAAAGTGAGAGTTATTTTGAGTATGTTTGGTGGGTTGGAAGATGAGTAGTTTAGTTTTGTTTGGGTTGAGTATTAATTGGGCATTGGATAACCAAGTATCAACAGAGGAAAAGGCTTCCTGAGTGACTTTTTGCAGTTTGGGTAGGGACTGGGCTGAGCAGATGATGGTTGCGTCATCTGCGTATTGTATGAGTGTGCCATGTTTGTTGGCAGAGGCTAGATTATTGGTGAAAACAGAGAAGAGTAGGGGTCCAAGGATGGATCCTTGGGGAACCCCTATGGAGACAGGTAGTTGGGGAGATATGTCATTCTGCCATACAACGGATTGTTGGTGGTCAGACAGGTAACTCTGAAACCAGTTGGTGACTAATTGTGAGAAGGATAGGTTATTGAGGACAGAGATAAGTTATTTGTGTGGGACCATGTCAAATGCTTTAGATAGGTCTAGGAAAGTAGCAGAGGAGAGATAGCCATTGTTTTTATGCTGAAGGATAGTGTTAGTAAAGAGTAAGGCAGTGGTGGTGCTATGGTTTGGTCAGAAACCATGCTGAGTATTGGAAAGGAGGTTGTTAGTAAGGAGGTAGTCTGAGACCTGAGAGTGTATGCATCTCTCTAGTATTTTGGAGAGTGGAGAGAGAATAACTATGGGGTAGTAATTGGTTAGTTCTGTGGAGGGTCTGCCTTTGTGGAGGGGAATGATATGTGATACTTTCCACAGTGTGGGAACGTAACTTTCTGACAGAGATCGGTTAATCAAGATGGATACTGGGTAGGCCAGAGCATCAGCTGTGATTTGTAGGTATTCACTTGGGAGGTTGTCTTCTGCTAATTTGGTGGGCTTAAGTTTAGTTAAGAGTTTTTTTTATGTTGGAGGTAGGTACAAGAGAAAAAGAGAAGGCAGTGGGGAGATTACTAGTTGAAGGTGTGGGTTAGAGGGGGGTTGTGTTGTTTAGCTAGTGATAGTATGGTTTGTGTGAAGTGTGCGTTGAATGAGGTAGCGATATTTTCTGAAGAATGAGGAATGTTAAGAGGAGGGGTACTGACTTTACCTGGGTGGAGGATGGAGTTTATGGAGGACCAAAATTGTTTGGGGCTGTGGTGGGAGGAGTCTAGGGCAGACTGGTAGTATTGGAATTTGTCCTGTTTTATTAGCTTTTTGAGACTATTGTGTAGTTCTAGGAATTTCTGTCTAGTTGAGGGGGTTTTGGTTTTGCACCAGTGCTCCCAGGCTTTATCCCTGTTTTTCATTTCTGACTTAATGTTTTTTTCTGTAGCCATGGGGAGGGTTGTGCTTTGATTCTGGAAAGTCTTATGGGGGCATGGTAATTAAGGATGCTCAGGAAGGTAGTATTAAAAAATTCAACTGCGTCATCAAGACTGAGGTACTTTAGAGGATGCCAGTTACATTCTTTGAGGGATGAGATGAATGTGAGTGGGTTAAAGTTTAGTTTTTTATGTATTTGATGGTAGATGACAGGTTTAGCTTGGTTTAGGTATTTTTTGAGTAGAAATGTTGGGGAGTGATCACTGAGGCTATCTGATAAGCAGCCTGTTATATACGACTGGGTGCTCTTACTGACTAGTATCCAATCCAGGGTAGTGTGCTTGCTGGAGTTTTTATTTATCCTTGTTGGCGACTGGACTAGTTGGGTGAAGCCATGAAGGTTTACATGATGGGTTGGATGGTCGCCAGAACAGGACTGATAGTCAATATTGAAATCACCTAAAATTATAGTTTCTTGGGGGAGATGGTGGGTAGACCCAGCTGAGGAGGTTTTCTAGTGGAGGGATGTTTTGGCCAGGTGGGAAGTAGCATCCAATTATGTTGATGGTTTTGTTTTGTTTTATTTTGAGGTTGGTATATATTATTTCTTCATTGCCTATTTGTGGAGCTGATGATCTTAAGATCTGGATGTTTAGATGCTGTTTAAATATTATAGCTACACCGCCTCCTTTCTTGTTTAGCTGGTCTACTCTTAGTATGCCATAACCTGTAAGGAGTATTTCCTCACTGGTAATGTGAGGTTTTAGCCAGGTTTCTGTCAGGATGACTATATCTGGGGAGTACAAGTCTATGGTGGCATGGAGTTCATGGACTTTGTTGGATATACTTCTAATATTTAGGCTTAGTAGAAGGAAGTCACTTGGCTTTCTTGTGGCTGTAGTATGGGAGAAGTTGTGGTTTCTAGTCTGATTATGAAGATTGGGGTTGGAGATGGTAGGGCCAGGGTTGGGGTGGATGTCTCCACTTAGGGCTAGTTTTGATATGCATGAGGTTATTAGTTTTCTCAGTTTTTGAATGTGTTTGTTTATAAGGGAAACTTTATGATTGTGCTCTGTGGGTAATAGGTATGGTGGGAAGGTTACTATGTTAAGTTGTAGGGGTGCTTTATGTTTGAGTAATATAGTCGGCAGAATATGTGGGGGTGCATAGGGATGGTTCTTGAGTTGGTGGGAGGGGAGCTAAGTGAGGGTGAGACATGAGTGGTGGTGTGAGTAGTAGTACAGTGGTAGTGGTTGAGTGGGGGAATGATAGAGCTTTGGTAGGATGTAAGATATGCAAGGAGAATGCATGCAGTGAGCATAGGTAAGGTATGCTTGTACATGTTAGTTGAGGAGGTGTGATAGTAGTGGGAAGATGGAGGAGGTAGTGTTGGGTTAGTGTTGTGGTTGGCTACTGGAAAGATGGGAGGGGTTTGTGAATGTAATAAAGGTGGGACCACTGGGGGTGGGAGGGAATAGGGGGCAGGGTGGGGAGCGAAGTGGGTAGAGACCCTGTCAGTTGCTCTTATGAGGGGCTGGAAACAATCGGGTAACAGAGTTAACTGATAAATGAACATATGATAGTGACAAAGGTGGTTGTAGTTTTAAAAATGCTGCCTGCCACAGGTAATATTTATTAACTTTGGGATTGTCTTAAGGTAATAAACAGGGAAGGGGGAGGGGAGAATAAGGGTGTGAGCAGGCAGTTCTTCTTACTGCTGCTAATGAGCCAAAGCAAAGACAAGTTTGTGTTTAAAAAACAATCACAATTGACCAAGGACTGCTCTGAAACTGTAAGTCATTTCTTAACCATTTATCAGTTGGAAAAACAGGATAACCTTGTATCAGTAGGCTACTGTGGTCTCAGTTTAAATTAACAAACACACAGTATTGATCAGTTAGGGATACTATTTGCTAACAGAAGGGAATAAGAGATAAAGTGAAAGATGTGTGTGTGTGTGGGGGGGGGCTGCTTACAAGCCAAAGCAGAGTGCTCTCCAGGGGAAAATGAATATTGGCACAAACAGGTATATATATATATATACAGGTATGTGTATATATATATATATATATATATATATATATATATATATATATATATATATATATATATATATATATACACACACACACACACACACATATGTGTAATGATATGTATATAAATGTTGAGCAAGTTGTTTTTTTTTGGATTCACTTCTGAATGTCAAATTACCAAAACTTCGAATTTCATATGGTCGAGACCATATAATTGAAGTTTCAGAATCTCAACATTCTGAAATAAATCAAAAAAAAAAAAAACTTTCTCAGTCTTTATGCAGAGGGGCAAGCCCTCCCTGCATCCCCACACCCCCACTACTTAAATATACCAACTCCAAGATCACACTACACTGAGGAAAAGGGAAATCTCCCGTTCCAGTCTGTATGCCGATCTCCGTTCAATATTTCGAAGTTCTAAAACTTTGATAATATGGTCTTGACCATATGGAATTCAAGGTTTTATGAATTTGAAATTCTGAAGGACACCCATATATATGCATATATGTGTGTGTGTGTGTGTGTGTGTGTGTGTGTGTGTGTGTGTGTGTGTGTGTGTGTGTGTGTGTGTGTGTGTATATATATATATATATATATATATATATATATATATAGATATATATATAGATATATATATAGTGTGTGTGTGTGTGTATGTTGTGTGTGTATATATACATGTAATATATATATATATATATATATATATATATATATATATATATATATATATATATATATGTATATATAGTTGCAGTTGATTTGGTCAAATGATTAATGTATTGAATGTTGTTTTTGCTGGCTTAAGAGACTAAATTGTTTTTGTCAGATATGCACGTGTGAAATTGTGCTACAGCAGGGAGTATGAATTTGCTCTCTTCCTGCAGCTGTGTGATCTTGGAGTTGATATTTATATAATTAGCAGTGGATGAGGCGGTATAGGAGGGTGTTGCTCCCTGTATAATTTTTTTAGTTTTTTGTGTGTTTATATCAATCTCTATTTCATAATATTTTGTGATTCAGACATTTGAGGTTTGATATTTTGTTAGGTAATAGCACACACTTATATCAGAATCATTTATTCAAACCACTACGTTTGTTAAAAGGTAAAGATTGACTAGTTTGGTCACTTCCCATTTTGTTAATGCACTCACAGTGTTTCTGTGTGAGACTGGAGAACAGTGGGGTTAAGGAACTTTACTCTTTCCCCAGTGATCAAAGTTAGTATATAAATAGCAGGTGGGTGTGCCATCTCCCATTAAAGTACTTAGTTTAGTATTTTTGTTTAACTTGATTGATCTGCTGTTAGCCAACACAAGGAATTTTCAATGTCGATGCAATATACCATATGGATAGATGTTGCATTTTAAATTGAATGGTCATAATGATAATGCACTACCATTGACAACAAACCTCAATAGCTGACTGCATGTGCTCTAAGAATTAACCTCAGAGCACATATAGTATCAAACAACTTTTTTTTGTGGGGAGGGGGGGCAAGCCCCCACACCCCCTTGCTAATTATGTATACTAAATCTGAGATCACACAGTCCCCAATGTAAGGCCATATTCCCCCAAACTGCAGACTGTCAGATATTTTGACAATGCTACACTCTACCACCTTTCACCCACATACCCACAAGGGCTACTATCACCACCTGTGGTCTTAAAGTCCATGTTATTGGTCCTGATCTTTCCGATGTAGTACACGCCTCTATTTACATGCTGGTAATTATCCAACCAAACCACCATTCCATCTTCCAAGGATGGCTGAGCTGGTGTCAAATATTGTCTTCCAAACACCATCACCTGGCTTTTTCAGTGCCCCAGAACTAGTACTCAAACGTTTGTCATCATGGTCATAGTTAGGACTTTGTCCATCTACACCACAAGAGTCAGGCCAAACCAAGCTACTTAAGTTTGATTTAAGCACTTGTTAGCATGTAACATTTTGTATACAGTAAACATGAGATGCTGATATAATCTGTTGTTATTCCTTCTCAGAGTACTATTTCTTATTTTGTAACATACATGCATGCCATACCCAAATTATACAATATCATCAAACTGTTAAAAACAGACAAAACTACTTACAGTTAGTGTGGTGTTCTGATCCTGGCTTGAAGTTCCCATCTTTGTTAAGTTCCATTTAGAAGACACAAATGCAGAGCCTAATTAAAGAAAGTGTGGCAGTAATGGATGGTATATTCAAGTTCTACAATAACACTGGAAATATATTACTTGGCCACAGACATAAAACAAGGCTTCACAAAAAAAAAAGCAATAAACACTAACATGCACAATCAATGCTATGAAAAAAAGTTGTACAGGAGCTAGATCTGCGATATCCTCAGAATTCATACAAATAGATGGAATATACCCTACAGTCTTACTACCCCTGCAAATCATCCATCTTCTTGTATATGTAGGTAACTACACCAAACCCTATATAAAAAAAGTAAATCTGTATAACATTGTCATGGTTATGCCTAATATTTTTGAAAATCAGTTTGACCTTCAGAACCAAGTACCTTCTGCAGCTGCAAGCATGAGTGTGCTTTATTATACTAACTAAAGACTTAAACATTGGATATAATGTTATTAATTTGCCTAGTGTTCAATTTACTGATGCTGAATTAAGTATTTTTAACAAGAGTATATCATTCATTCCCTCAGCTAGAGGGAATTTAAATGAGGCCCTTACTGAATTAAGGCTGTTTGCTCACAAGCTTGATTTGAAATTGGTCTATAAAGATGGTAAGGGTATGGATGAAAATATATTAAAACGCTCAAGTACTTTTGTTCCCTACAGTTCACCGAGTGTCAAAGCTTTTTTAAGGATATGTGAGAATGACATTTATGATTTGTTTTTTAATCAACATTCTAATAATAAGAATGTTAAATATTACAATTTTAAAGATTTTGAAAGAGAAGCCTTGCTGAAATTATGTTTAAGAGATGACATTATAGTTAAACTAGCTGAAAAAGGGGGTAAAGTGGTTATTATGAATACAGAACATTATAATAAATTAATGTATGATTTATTGCTAGATGATAAGATCTTTAAGAAAATTAATGTCTGTTTATAATAATATTGTATATAAAGTTAAAACTTTTTTATATGAATTATTGATGGAAATGAATGTCACAGCTGAGCTGTATAATTACTTGTATATGCCTCATCCAGTTTGTCCCTTTATCTGTGGTTTACCCAAAATACATAAAAGTGTTATACAACCCCAATGAGGCTGATAGTTTCTGGCTCTCAATGGACAACCATAGCCATTTCAAAGTATCTGGAAAATATATTACATTTATTATTGATCCATGGTAAGAGTTATATTAATGATTCTAATCATGTTACATGATTTACATTCCCCCGGATTCTGCATGCCTTGCACGGCATGCAGGATTAGTGCAGGAGCTCTAGCAGGCAAAATGTCTGCCGTGCGATCCAGGAACAGCCTGCAGGGGCGTGCATGAGCAGTCCTGCACTAGTCCTGCACGGACAAAGCCCCTGTATGCAAATCACCCCATTTGCAGGAGAAATCCATGCAAATGAGGTGAATTTGCGATCCAGGAAGTTTGAAACCAGCCATGCAGGACTAGTGCAATCTGCAGAAATGTAGTCGGTTAGTAACCGAGTACATTTCTGCAAAATCCAAAATGGAACTGTGACAGCTCCAAATAAAGGTTGCATATCAGTCAGGAAGCATGTTAATGACCAAGTATAAGGGCACTGGCATTGCAAATAACCTATAAAATTAAAAAAAATCAACTTTTATTTATTTTTTTAGCCGATCTCGGCTGTTTAAGAGCAGGGCAGCGGCGCACAAATGGGATCAGGGGAAAATAATAAAATAAACCTAAAATAAGCATTCTAACTAAAATCACTATTCTACCATGAAAGTCAATGGCAGTCAGAAGACAACATTGCCAGTGAGTAGTGGTTGCTAAAGGGGGAGGCTCAGTGTGAGACATGTAACTATGCATTAGCAGGCAATCCTATGCAAATGAGGGGAATTATAGTAAATCCCAGTTTTCCCCAGCATGCTAGTCAGGTCCCAACAGTGTAAGAGTAGGAATAGCTTGGTGCAAGCCTAGGTGTTAGCTGACATCATGGGGCTGTGTGTCAGGCATACTGTAAGCAGATTGGAGCCCTGTGGCTCAGGTTTGCTCCTAGCTATGCACAGCTAAGCAAGAGAGTGTGTCTGATTCTGCCTAGCACTCTTTACATTGCCTAAGCGGGTGTGTGTGCCGTGCACCGGGTTTTAAAGGTTAAACCAAGAAATAGCAGCTCTGTGCACATTTGAGCACTGTGTTTGTGCGGCGTGCCCCTGGACTTAAACAGGAAGGCAATGGGAAGGGAAAACAGCAGTAGGAAGGTAATCTAGCAGAACTAGCATATGTGACAGGTAAAATGTATCAGAATCAGTCAATTACATAGGCAGCAGGCCAGCCCAGCCCAGGACATTACTATAAACTATGCAAACACCTTCCCCTCCATTTTTTCCCACACTCTACACTACCAGTGTAAACAAGCAGGGAACTTTTAACATTCCAAACAACAAAATGATAGGGGCTTCAGTAGCTATCATACAACAACTTGTGGAAGAGGCTGAGGGTGGTGAGGATGTGAATGCTGTTGACCAACCCACAGTGAGGAGATGGAGAAGAGTGTACAAACCCAGGGTAACCTAACAGGGACTACATGAGCTGGAGACAGTGGAGCACTATAGGGTGGACAGGGACCTCCTACAGCAAATTGTTGAGCTGTGCCGGCCATGCCTGACACACAGAATTAACAGAGGGGAACCCATCCCAGTGGATACCAAGGTATGTGTAGGCCTAAGAATACTAGCTACAGGTACTTTCCAAAGGCCAACTGGGGATATGATGGGGATCTCACAGGCATCAGCATCCAGGGTACTCCACCAGTTAACGGATGCCATGTCAGCACATGTCAGTGAGGACATATATTTCCCCAACACCCATGAGGCGCTGGCCAGCAATATGCAACTGTTCCAACAGATAGAAGAATATCCTGAGGTAGTGGATGCTATAGACTGCACACACATATGCATCAAAGTACCACCCGATGAGCGGGGTAGGGTCTACATCAACAACATGGGCTTCCCCTCCATCACTTGCCAGGTCATGTACGATGTCCAGGGCATAATAATGAATGTGTGTGCTGGCTGCCCTGGAAGCTATCATGATTCCCACATCTGGCATCTGACGCAGCTCTACCAGAGATTTGCCAATGGGGACATCCCTCATGGTCACCTAGTGGGGGATGCTAGATACACACTGGAGCCATGGCTGATGACACCCATCAGAAATGCACACACGCCTGAACAAGAACTCCATAATGAGGCACATGCACAGACCAGAATTATAGTAGACCATGTGTTTGGGATGCTCAAGTCATGGTTCTGGTGCCTGGACACATCCAGAGGAGCCTTGCAGTACTCACCAGCTATATGTACCCAAATTGTCATCGTATGTGCCATGCTAAACAATATGATCATGCGGAAACAGCTGCAGTAGGATCAGCACGGGGCAGGGCCACACAGCTCCCCACCATTACCAAGGCTTGCACAGGTACGGAGTGACTCTGAGGAGGAACAACCTGAGCTTGCCCCAGTAAGCAGAAGGAGGTGTGCCCAGTATGCCCTGGCCTTGGCAAAGAGCCAATGCATAGCACATACACTGACACAGGAGGGACCCAGGGAATAACACCTCTCTCTGACTCTCACATACAGTAAAAGGGATCCCAAATATTACACAACCTGTGCTCAACCATGTGTAGGGAGGGTACTATATGCATCTGACATAGGCAGCCCTGCAGCACCACCCTCAATACTGAGACACCCACAAGGTAAGTGACTCACACATGCCAGTCAGGGGGGTTCACATACCCAGCAACAGTCACAGCCAGCAGGACAGGTGTAGACAAACACAGGCAAAGGCTGTGCTATGGCCTCTGAATGATGCCTATGGGTAACCCCCCCCAGGCCTACACAGACAGACTACAGCAGGTCAGGGAGTGGGACATTAGTTCTGAAGGGTAGGAAGTCAGAAACTAATATGTAGGTAAATCAAAGCTAAGATCTGTAGTACACTGGTATGCCTCTAGTCAGCATGATAGGTAAGAATACAGAATGAAATGGAGTACCTGACATACCAGTACAGTCATAGCAAATGTGTACAAGTGTCAGGTGTGCCCCCCCATCCTACATAGAAATGTAGTAACAGTCAGGTGTGCCCCCCCCAATCCTGTGAAGAAATGTAGAAATAGTCAGGCGTGCCCCCCATCCTACGTAGCATGTAGTAACAGTCAATGCCAAATGATCGATGGATACCCTGCAGAAACAGTATGAGACCTATAGGTATACAACACAAAGTTCTGTACTGCAGTACAGACTACCTGAACTAGATCCACACATCCAATACAGATGGCCATAATGGGTATGCTCACACACTTAAACAAATCAAGGCCATGTCTGCAAACACCAGTGGACCAGACATATCTGGCAGTCGCAGATGTTAGTGCAGACACTCCTCATTATGCACCACTCATGCTTTGCACACACAGTGGATAGGAAAACAGACATATATCTAATGACAACACACTATAATAAGCCAACGGTAGATCTACATAGATGTGTGGAAGAGGGTGACTGTGACAAGAAGCCATTCATGCCTGTCCCACCCAGCACACAGCCAAAGGGCCACAACCACATGAGGTTCAGATGTCACTCACTGTAGATACTAGCCACCAGTATCTGTCAGCATTACAGACTATGTGGTGCAAGTGCTAGCTGTGCAACATGACTGTACAAGGAAGTAGTCATCTAGCAGCTGTATACACATACCTGTGAAATATGACACTGTGTGCCTGCATGTGGTGTGTCAACTGCTAGATGAGTGGGTTATGGCCCATGCACACACACACTGACCTCCACATAGCCCTACTATGACAAGCCTGTTGAGGTCATCCACTGTGAAATACACCTTTGGGAGAATTGTAGCCCAGTAATCTCTGTGGCACATCATATAACTGTGTACTGCTGTAGTGTGACAAACTAGTTAGGTAGGAGTTCCAATCCAGGCATGGCAAGTGTGTGTGTGTGTGTGTGTGTGTGTGTGTGTGTGTGTGTGTGTGTGTGTGTGTGTGTGTCTGTCTGTGTAGAGAGCAATACGTTTTAGGGTAGTCACACTCCCTACAATTCAAATTACTTTGGTAATAATGCTGATGTCATCCACCTAGAAATACATCTGTGGGAAGGTTGTAGCCCAGTAGTCTTCTTAGTGCATCACATAAATGCATACCCCTGTAGTGTGAAAAAAATAGGTAGGAGTTCTAATCCCAGACTTGGCAAGTGTGTGTGTGTGTGTCTGTCCTTGTCTGTGTAGAGAGCAATTCCTTTTAGGCTACATACACTCCCTACAATTCGAATGCCCTACTTTGGCAAGGCTGTTGATGTCATCCACCTAGAAATACACCTCTGGGAAGGTTGTAACCCGGTAATCTCTGTAGCGCGTGCCATAACTGCATACTGCTGTAGTGTGAGAAAATAGTTAAGTAGGAGTTCTAATCCCGGACTTGGCAAGTGTCTGTGTGTGAGTGTGTCTGTCCCTGTCTGTGTAGAAAGCAATTCCTTTTAGGCTACTCACACTCCCTACAATTTGAATGCCCTACTTTGGCAAGGCTGCTGATGTCATCCACCTAGAAATACACCACTGGGAAGGTTGTAGCCCACTAATCTATGTAGCGCATGCCATAACTGTGTACTGCTGTAGTGAGATAAAATAGTTAGGTAGGAGATCTAATCCCAGACTTGGCAAGTGTGTGTGTGTGTGTGTGTGTGTGTGTGTGTGTGTGTGTGTGTGTGTGTGTGTGTGTGTGTGTGTGTGTGTGTGTGTGTGTCTGTCCCTGTCTGATCAATTCCTTTTAGGCTACTCACACTCCCTACAATTCGAATGCCCTACTTTGTCAAGGCTCCTGATATCATCCACATACAAATACACCTCTGGGAAGGTTGTAGCCCAGTAATCTCTGTAGCTCATGCCATAACTGCATACTGCTGTCGTGTGATATAGAACTCTGGTAGGGGTTCTATTCCCACACATAGCAGTTGTGGATGTTTTCTGTGTGTTTCTATGTCTGTGTATGGAGCAGTGTGTTTTAGGCTAGTCACACTCAGTTCAATTCAAATACCCTACTTTGGCAATCCTGCTGATGTCATTCACTGTGAAATACACATTTGGGGAAGGGGAACTCCAGCAATCCCTGTGGTGCGTCCTAAAACAGCATCATGCTATAGTGTGACATAGAACTCTGGTAGGGGTTCTATTCACACACATGGCAGTTGTGGATGTTTTGTATGTGTTTCTATGTCTTTGTAAGGAGCAATGCATTTTAAGCTAGTCACACTCTATGCAACTCAAATGTCCTACTTTGGCAATCCTGCAGATGTCATTCACTGTGAAATACTCCTTTTAAGAAGGAGTACTCCATTAATCTCTGTGGCGCATCCTATAGCGGCGTAGTTCTTTAGTGAAATATACTAGTTAGGTAGGAGTTCTAATCCCAGACATGACAGGAGTGTGTGTGTGTGTGTGTGTGTGTGTGTGTGTGTGTGTGTGTGTGTGTGTGTGTGTGTGTGTGTGTCATTCATATCCTGTGTGGCGGTGGCTGTAAGTGTGTAAGAACTGGATTCAATGTGTAGCGGGTTTACAAACTTCTTATATGGCGGGCCAAATATATATCACAATGTCCACCATACAGGGATAACAGATGTGAAATAGCCAAGAGGCTGGGGTACAAATCCATACCCCTAAATGTGACATCAATGCCAGCTGAACAATGTTAGCAACCCTTGTATTACCCAGGGAGCACTCTCAACCCATGTCTCATACACACACACACACACACACACACACACACACACACACACACACATACACACTTGCCTAGACAACAGCCGCTATGTTGGTAGTACACTATATATTGCCCACTGATAGTAACCATGGTGTGATTTCAGTGGGCTACAGAGGGCAATGCACCCTGTCCTTCAGTCCAATAGGCATGCACATGCTGACAGTGCATCTCCCCCATGTTCCTCCTTGGACACCTGCAACACCTGTGATGCCATCAAATGTGACCCACAAAGGACATACCATGCCTGAAACACAAGCCCTGGATGGACAGATGCCACTGACACCAGGGAATACCAGTATCTTGCTATCAATGTAGGTGCAGGGTCAACCTGCTGTCCATTAACAGTTCCCGCCACATGAGGCCAAGATTGGCACATCTGATAACGATCTGTGTACACAACATGGGCCAGACACCCCAGGTACAGTTCCACATGTCACTGTACATGTATGTGGGAGGTGTGTACATCCCAGACACTGCCCATATCATGGACTAAGGAACACATACATGGCAAGTAATGCACAGCATTGGCCACACGCAATAGTCACCCAGGTGACTGGATGGTGAATACAATACCCACCTGTGTGGGCAACTCCAGGGACTACACCCCTGAGCCACAATGCAGACCATTGTCATGTGGCCTGATGCCAAGGTATACCCATCACCTAGCCTTGTATAGCCATCTGGCACCGTCAACCGCAAATAACCCATGAAGCAGTGCACACATGCATGTCAGTACTGGCACCCATGCCTGTGTGTGTGGTGTAAGATGTGTATGACCACATTCACAATCACTACAACCCCCATTGGCATACTGAAGCATGCTGTCTGATATCAGTCCCCTCCGCATACCCTTTGCACATATAACCTCCGTATGACCCCTGTGGTGCATGTGATATCTGCACAGTACTGTGTTGTGGCAATCCCACTAGTGATGAGTTGTATTCCTGGCCCAGCCAAGAGTGGCAATGCATGTGCGTCCCTATGAGAGTGTGGCTGTGTTGATGCTGACACCTGTTTATGTGGGCAGGCACGTGTACTACACCTACCACAGAGCTACCATATCCCTGTTGCAGATGTCACTCACCATCACATATACGTTCTGAGGGCTCCCCAACATGTAACCTACATGGTGCATCCAATAACTGCATGTACATGTGATAGCACTACATAGTCATCAGGGGTTTGATACCCTGTACTGGTAGGCGTGTAAAACAAACATGCTTAAGTTTTACTCTCCCACCCCTTCCTGGCTTTTCTGTGCCTCTGTCTGCCTCTCTCACCCCCTCTCTGGTGGATGTGGATACATACACCTGCTTTACTTAGGCAGCAGCATGTGTATTTTAAGTGATGCTCAGGATCAGCTGATGGCCTTTGTATGAATTGCAGCCCTCCTCTAGCTGATTGCATGTGGAACAGCTGTGGTGACATTTCCATAGCCAATTGCATGGAAACACACACCATTATCTAGGAACATCATGTTGGTGTTGGGCCTTTCATTCACTGTGAGCAGGAACTCGATCTGTTGTTTGGCAAACAGCATCTCAGATGGATTGGGGTTTACCTCTAGCAACATACACTGTGGAAACAGGTCAACACACAGGAGGGGGATGTGCCTGACCTGACTACAGACTGCAAGTGCTTCTATACTGCATTTGGAGTAATGTTGGTTTAACAGGGTGTGAGTGGATATGGCTCTCCAACATGTTTTCATACCTGCCATGTCAGTGCTATGTTTATGAGGGAACACCCATCTGTATGGCCATCTGCAGACTGGCCAGTGTGTGGTGCCTTCTGTTTCAGGTGTTACCCACAGAGCACCTATCTGTGAATAGCCAAAGGTAGTGTGAGGATTGCAGTCTGTAGATGGTGACAGCTGTGAGAGTTACGGACTTCATATCCCTCATAGGACATATGGTGCAACAAACCCTGTTACAACAGTAAATGTATGAAATTATCACAGCAACATGTCAATACTGGCCCTGTGTATGTGCCTCCAGCCACAACCCCGTCAACCTTTGTACATATGTCATGCAGTAAGGGGTGCATATGTACTGTACACCATAATTAGTGACATCATATATAACAAACCAGCGAGATATCAGACTGCTACACATGTAATGTATAGTAGGGGTTATATTTGATGACATAAACTGGACATTCTGTAGTTGTGTGCACAGTACTGAGGTCTGTGTACTTATGGTGATTGTCGGCAGTGTGTGTATTGTTAATATGTACCTTGGCCTGTGTACAGACGGCAGTAGATGTCATTGTTCTTGGTCCCATTCTATCTGATGTTACATGCTGCTCCACTGTATGTTACCATCTTACATGTTTGTAGGGCCATACACACACATGTCCCATAGCTCAGACAGGCAGCGGACCACACTGTGTAGTGGCCCAGTATATGTAGGGTTAGTGTGTGAGTGGCACATATGAGGTTGGTGTTGAACAGATAGTCCATAAACTGTAATAATATGCTAGCATGCCATATGTAGCTGTGGCTATGTTCACATTGGTTGTGGTTATGCACTTTCACACAGGTGTATATTACTCTGTGCTGTGGCATACCTGTAGAGCCTGCTATATATGCAGGTACATGTGCATTCCTCCATAGGAAATGTAGGCCAGTGTTGAGCCTGTCTGCCTGTAGCCTGACAGTGCATTGTTACATGCCTAGCAGCTTAGTGTACTTACCCAGTGAGATGTAATGTGCAGCTACTTGCCAGATGTACTGCTGCCGGGCCACCATAACAGTCATATATGTCAGACAGAGCAGTGGGATGCTGTACAGATGTATGTCAATATTTAGTGGGTGGTATGTGGCCATGGCACCTCCATACCACTGGTTATTATGTGGCAGGACAGACAGGGATGTGTGAATGCATAACCTGTGGGGGCACATGTATACCAGTAGTTATGTGTTATACCCATCTACATGGCTGTTAACATCCACATTGTCAGGATTGGTCCACATGTCTTACACTAAGGGCTTATGTGTATACCTGTGGACTGTCCAGAGTGTGTCAGATTGTCCACATATATTGGCCATTATCTCTGCTGTAGTCCACAGGAGCATTATGTGCTAGCAGTGGTACTGTATTATGATGTTCTTAGGATGTCTGTCAGTAGCCAATGGTGCACATGTTAAAAGCAGATGTGACCACCCACACACACTATGTCTGTGAAGACAATCCCTATTACAGTGGCAATACTCTACAAATATACCTGCTATATATTCCTGACATCCCCTTGCACTACGAAGTTGGGACGACAGGGGCTGAGGTAGAGCTACACTCAATGTTCAGGACATATGGTGATGATATATGTACATATGCTTATCTAGATAGACATACACATATATGTATCGACATACATAGGTGGATATGTATATGTACCTAGATATACAAATAAACACCCAGATATATACATATACAGAGCAATATATGTCTACACATATAAAGATAGAGATACATATGCACATATACGTATGGATATCTACATATATATTGACAGTAGTAGGTATATCAGAATAGATATGTATGCACATATAGTTATTGATATCTACATGTATACCAACATAACTAGGTATATCTGTACACATAGGATGTGCATACATATATAGCTATATATACATATATCTATATGGATCTAGGACTATTGAACGAAAGTTCAATAGTCCGAATCCACATTCACCAAACACACTTTAGCAAAAGCACTTTTAACCAAAAAAGCTCTTTCACTAAAGTCCCCAAAATAAACACAAAAAAAAAAAAAAAAAACCACATAACTAACGTTTACGCAGGGGGGCAAACCCCCCTGCACCCCCACCCCCCTACTTTTATATTCTCACTTTGAAATTGCACTACAGTGGGGAAAAAGGAATATTCCCTCATACCCACTGTACTACGATCTCAGCAAGAGCCAGTCCCCCCGATTGTCCCTATATCTTATCATACTTTCACGAAAGTGTTTTTTCGGTGAAAAGCATTTTCACGAATGTATGATCAGCGGTTTCACTTTCGGTGAAACTGCCGTTCGTGCATTAGTATGGATCCCATCTATATATACATATATGTATATCTATACATACATATATATATATATATATATATATATATATATATATATATATATATATACATATATCTATATATACATATATCTATATATATACATATATGTATATGGGAGCGCTACAGAATCCTGAAAGCCCAAAGTCCTGAAGACCATCTGGGTGAGCTACCTTAAGGTATATGGGTATACATTACCATACAATTCACCGTGGTTAAATGCAGGCCTACTGCCACCTGCCATACAGACTGTTCTGTTTGTCAGTGTGTTTGCGATGGTGTCAGTTGTGGCTTGTTAAGTAACAGTTACATCCCATTGTGTCATCTGAGGTCTGAGGCTGCTGAACTATACATCTACATTACTTATTGTTGATTGTTTGGTATTCTGTGGCCCAGTCTGTCTTTACTATTGTACTACTTGATGACCTTGGCCTGGACAGCAACATTTGTTAACTTTTCCAGACTACTGTATTAGTATAACTGTTTCACAGTTGCATTACTCATTTTATATGGATGTCCGTGTCTAAACAGCTATATGACATGGCATATACAACTGTTATAGTACACAAATAAAGCTTTCCCATTAATGCAAACCTGTGTGTGGTGATATATCCTTTGATTTCTCTATGGGTATATGTTGCAGGCAATGATTGTCATTTATATGGGTGGCTCAAACAGTCTCCAGTTGGTAAGGTGGTAACTGTAGGAATAGTGGCTGTTCCGTACTGTGTGCACATACTACATATGTAACTTACTATACATATCTGTGTGTGTGTATGTGTAGTTTCATATATATGTATATATATATATATATATATATATATATATATATATATACATATATGTATGTATATCTGTATCTGCATATATGTGTCTGTGTATATGTATCCTAGGAATGCCCGTGTTGTGTCTGGTCCTGGTTATTGGATCAGCAACACTTGGTAGTGTATTACAGGGGGACGTGTTTGGTTGTGGGGGGGTATACCTATTCGTACAAGACGTATATTGTTTGTGGCCTCTCAACCCCATTAATGGTGCATGTAGACATATATGTTATTGTTATTTCCCCATTGTTATCTACAGATGTATGTCCGTATATACTTTTATTTATATATATATATATATATATATATATATATATATATATATATCTATATACTTACATATATATATATATATATATATATATATATATATATATATATATATATATATATATATATATATATATATATATATATAAAACTTGCTGTATATATTTAGACATATAGATGTAGACATATATATCTATAGATGTAGGCATTTGCGCGTATATATGTTTATATATATATATATATATATATATATATATATATATATATAGATATATAGATATATATATCAAAATATATAGATATGTTGTATCTGTTTAGATATTAATACATTTACACACACACATACATCTACATGTTGGAATACAATCTCTGTATTGCTGAATAACTGGGCTGGATGATATGTTTGTGAATACATCAGGAAATGTGTATATCTACCATGGCTTAGTGATAATTCACTTTGTATTTTGTATTCAGGGTCCTGGGTTCGAGCCTTGCAGATGCTCTTTATTTTTTTGCTGGGAAGAGCAAGGGCTGTTGGATACAGAGTGATTAATGCACTTTTGTGCAGTTGTAAGTGGGTTTGAGCAGAGGTAAGCGCTGCTAACTTCCGGTTACAGTTTCTTATACTCAGTTAGCTTCTAAATTGCTTAACTTGTGTAGGCATTGCTTACCCCCATACAAACAGACTTAAACCCGCTTACTGCTGCTTAAAAATGCTTAATCCTGCTTACCCCTGCTCTAATTTCTTTAAAAGAAAAGAAAAAGGGGCTGATAGGAAGGTGGTAAAAAAAAGTGCACAAAGAGGGAAAGACAGTAGGGAAAATAGCCAGGAATGTTCAGGAAGGGTGTAGGGAAGGTCCATAGCTACTCATTTCTTCTACAGCAACAGCTGTGTATATACACTGTATTTGGAGGTAGATTTGGACACTCAAACCCCTGGGAGGGGGTGAGGACAACAATAATAAGTTGTGATGCCAATTAGACCAGATTACATGTTGTGGACACGTGTGGAATGGACAGCTATGCATGGGGCGAAATTTTTTGTGGGAAGAGATTACCCTTTTTTTTTCAGGTGAGAGTGGGATGTTGGGGAGGGGTAGTAGGTATATTTGGGGAAGTAAGTTGGTTAGGTTAACAGACAAGACAAACAAGATGTATACAGGGGTGGTATATGACATGTGGGGGATAAACACCTTGATGGGGAGGAGTGTTGGGAAATTGGAAACCCATGAGCGCCCTAGTGGAAACAATGGGACTGAGGTCCCCACCCATGGGCAGTCACGGCTGCACCTTCACAGCCCCAAAGGTGGCTGTGCTGGGGGCTGAGTCACAGAGCCAGGCTGACCCTCTGGTGGTGACACACGGCCCTTGAGCTGGTGTAGCATATCACCAGACTGCTGGTTGAGCTCTCTATGCACCACGACCCCGACCTGGTGACTGTTGACAGGTGCCTGTCTGTGGCCGCTCCCAGGGGGGGCGAGTCTCATCCCCTGAGGCAGTTCCACCTGAAGGTGGCGCAGGACCAACAGACAGGGAGGTCCTGGGTTGGGCCCCAGACATGCTGGTGCCCAGTGCCACAGCCAGCTGAGGTGGGACAGGTGGGTCTGCTGGGACCGGCCTTCCCAAGCGTGCTATAGTGTTTAGATATCATCATCATATGTGGGTTAGTAATAGTCAACACATTCCAGGGTTAGGTATAACAGCATGCATAGATATTCCCATTAACCCAGACACCAGATATGGAACAGTTGCATAGCAAACGGAACACATGCATATATGGGACCACAGTGGTAATAAGAACAGCATGCAGGTACATTGATGGCACCATGCCACCAGTGTTGGAATAATTCAGCATAGCACATGCATGGGAAACATTAAAATATTTATCAAACAATTGGACAGTCTTAGAACATAGGTGTCATTACATACCAGCTGGGGTGGGTATGTTGATTATTGTTGGAGATATGGTAGGGGGGAAAGAAAGATGTCAATTAACAACTAGTATATTCCTGTAGTCCACATTACTTTCCTAATCAGTGCTGTTATCTGTACCTTACAAGTCTTACTGCACTACCCTATAGCCTTAGTTTGGACAGTGATATGGTTGTCATTGTTACAAATTAACTGGTTTTACCTGCAGTATACACCTCTTACCTGGTATACCTGTGGAGGGAATGTTTGTTAACACTAACTAACTATTTCTAGACATACTCCCAGATTCCGGGTTGATGTTGTGCACATAGCTATCCAGCTCTTTCTGCACAGACTCTGGCCATGTGTTGACCACATGCCGGTGTGTCAGGACATATCTAGAATATTGCCATCTTCCAACTTTAGTGACCTGACACACACATATACATGCTTTCCTACACAGTTATATTATGTAGCACAGTGTGGGTGACAGTGATCAGTGATAATTTATTATTGAGAGAAACTGCAACACTCACAATTCCCTACAATACCAGAGTGAACAGTACCAGTACAGGTTACAATGGTCTTCATTTCTCAGCACAATGTTCGTATCCGACGTACCTGTGGGAGCAATGTTTGTTAGCACTACCTGACTGTTGCCACACAAACTTCCAGATTACACATTAGTATTATGCACATACATCTCACTCTGTTACTCTACACACTCTGGTCACAGCTTGACAACATGGGAGTGTAGATACTTGTAATATTACTCTAACAGTTTTGGGGGTTGCTACAGTGACAGGTTTGTTCTCGTAGATGTTTGACAATCACTTGTATTCCCCATTTGCTGGCTAAACATCTGGGATCATCCCACAGACTTACCAGGGGGACAGGCAGTAGATATGGGCCCATATACTGGACATTCTGGCCTCATCTGTACAGTTGTGGAGTATGAAACTGTATGCAGCCTACTTCCACTCCCAGGATTCAGACCATAGCTGTGTTTGCTACAATTTAAACACTGTTCATCACAGTTGTATCTGCTATGTAGATATTGCTGTATATCTCCTATCTGCTTTCTGTCTTATTAATCCCCTGTGCTTTTGCGTTCTGACCTTGTATTGCAACACTCATACAGATTTCCTAGACAGTTATATTTTGTAGGACAGTGTGGGTGACAGTGATATGTAATGCCTCATTATTCAGAGCAACTGCATCAAAAGCACTGCCATACAATACCAACGTAAACAGTACCAGTACTGGGTATCATTCTTGTATGTCTGGGCACAGTGTTGGTATCTGACAGACCTGTGGGACGAATGTTTATTAGCACTACCTGAATGTTCCCACACACAGTACCAGATTCCACATTACTATTATGCACATACATCTCACTCTGTTACTGTACACACTATGACCACAGCTTGGCAAATTGGGGTGTAAATGGGATATACGTGGCTTCTTAGTCTCATAAGGCATTGGGGAGTTGCTAATGTGCCAGCTTTGTTGTCATAAATGTGTGTCAATCAGTTGTATTTCCTGTTTGCTGCCTATACGTCTGGGATCATCCCACTGATTTCCCAGGGGGACAGGTTGATAGGCAGCAAATATAGGCCACTTTACTGGACATTCTGGACATATCTGTACAGTTGTGGGGTATGATTCTATATGCAGAGTACTACCACTGGCAGGATTCGAACAATGGTTGTGTGTGCTAAAAAAAAACAGTTCACATATCAGTTGCATGTGCTTGTTCGGGTTTTGTTGTCTGTATTTTCCCTGTTTTCTGTCTATGTGTCTCTCAGGTGTACTAAATGGCCTCTGGGGATGGCACCTGACATATACAGGCATTCATACACATTCAATTTATGGTGCACAGTGTGGGTAACAGTGCTTAATACAATAGTACTATTACATGATTGCTAACCTACATTACCATATGATACCATACTATACACATGCAGTCCAGCAGTTAGACCTTTATTGTCAGGCTATTATACTTTTATTGACATACAAACGATATGAGACTCTTCCTGCCATATTCTCTAGCGTATGCAGTACTTGCCTTGAACAATACAGGTTTTATACAGGCAATTACTTTATTACTACTTTTAGTTTTATTTCCTATGACAGTAAATGCATGAGTATTACTGATCTGCCTCTCATCGCAACCTCGCCAAGCAACGCACGTGGGCTTCCTGGTTTGCGGCTTGCTCCATTGCAGCTGTGGGGGACATAAGAGGAATATTTAGCCATACCTATCCATGATATACCTGAGCTGGCAATTATTACACACATAGTGGAGTGATACTTGCACACAACTGGAACATCCCCTGCCGCTCTAGCCTCTTGGATCCACTCCTTCAAGAGGTCCCGCTTATGCTGCTTCAGGTCGGCATAGTGATGCCTGACCCGCTCACCAGTTTGGGGTATGCCAATGGCACTGGTGAGGTCACGGGTGGGACGGTCCCAGGCCTCCACCTTATATTGGGAGCCCTGGTACTAGCCCTGCAGCAGTCTCTGATCATGGTCTTTGACAAGGAGTCCTGCCATGACTTTGGACTCCTGGATGCACTGCACTATAAAGCATACACCTTCTCCCCTTACTGCCATTGTGCCTGCAAGGGGAAGCTGTAACCAGTTATGAGATGTATTCCCGCCTCTTGGGTTTAAGTAGGGCCAGTTTCCCACACTTTCCTGTGATTGGCCGGTTTTGAAAAGGCTAGGCTATGGGCAAACCTGCTTACCTAGGGTTGGCATTGTTTACAGGGGTATAACACTGGACACATTGAGTTAGCTAGCCTACACATTGCTTACACCTCCTAAGCTGGCCTGTGTAATGCTTAGCATTGCTTACATTAGACTTTGCATTATAATTCCTTTTTGGCATTGAGTTATTCATTACACCTTATATGTATGCCTGGTATCCATGATTCATGTGTACGTACACTGTGTGGGGTCCTTGTGTTTTACTGGGGACTTCAACACTCTATTACAATTACACCTGACTTCTGGCCTTACTGCTGTACTTCATTTCACATATTTATGTTATGTAGTGGGTTAAGGCTCATATGTCTACATACTGATTCCTTTCACAGGTTCAGTTTGGTTTTACTATGGTGTAGACTTGTTTGCTGATACCTTAGTCTTCTGTCCTTCTGTGATGGCTTGGTGATTAACTACTGTGACTATGGTGTATAGGGTCCTGGGTTTGAGACCTGCATGGCTGTTTATTTTGTTGATGGGCAGAACAAGGGCCATTGGATACAGAGTGCTTAAGGCACTTTTGAGCAGTTGTAAGTGAGTTTGCACGATGGTAAGCACTGCTAACCTGCCGTTACATCTGCTTGCAGATATTTAGCTTCACAATTGCTGAACCAGTGTAGGCATTGCTTATTGCCACGCAACCAGGCTTAAGCTCGCTTACTAGTACTTAAATATTCTTACTACTGCTTATTGGTACTTAAACCTGCTTACTAGTGCTTTATTCATTATGACACTGACACCTCACATGTGCATTTACTGCAGTACTCCAGTTCATAAAAATATGTTATTTAGTGGGTTATGCAACATAAATATTAGTCATAACGTGCTTTGCCATGGAAAATGGAATGTGCTGCAGTGGGACTCAAACCATGAATACCTGCTTATAAGGCGAATGCTCTGTTCACTACACTATTGCTATGCTGTTTCATTTGCATATATCTTCCTTGTTATCCTCTTCAGCCATTTAAGATGCATTAACCGTAGCTAAGTGATGGGCACACCTGCGCACTTATGGTTAGCTTTAGTCGGATTTTAAAATAAAAAAAAAATAAAGGGTTTGTTCATTTTATTTATGTATACTTTTGCTGTTGTGCACAAGGGGACTGTGGGTGGGGATATGCAGACACCTATGAGCGGTCTCGCTCATTTCCTACCCCTTTCTGCTGTTCTTCATTGTGGGGGCATGTATATTCTGAGAGCTTTGCTCTCAGACATGGTCCCTGCACTCGCTTCGTGTAAGACTAGGAGCTCAGGCAGCGTGCCTCATTACTATGCATGGCACACTGCCGTCCAGCTCCTAAATGGCCGCCTCTGTGCAGGACTAATGGAGGAATAGTAAATCTGGGGAATTGTTTTTTTCAAATGACTACTTCCTCACATTTGTATCACTAGTTCCAACTTCTTCAAAACTGAAGTCAAGCACTACTTTCTGAACTCAAAAGCTTGTCCTTGCCTAAATCCTCCATAATCTGCATTTTCCTTTCTTTTTCTTTCACTACTTGTCTAGATCTAATAATTCAATGACTAATCTGCTCACTAGACCATACAATATTATGCAACTTGGGAAACACTGAGGGTAATGCTACTCAATGCTAGAAGTCTAAACCTCAAAATGCACCCACTCGAGGCACTCCTTAAAATGGAGAACATTGATATCTGTGCAGTGACTGGAACCTGGTTCAAGGCTCCAGAGAACACCCCTGCATTACCAGGATATAACTCATACCATACCTTTCGGCCATCTAACCAGGACTGGAACACCAAGGGTGGAGGTGTGTCCATATGCATTAAGGAAATCCACACCTCCTGGCTAGTTGCCCAACATAATGTATTTGAAATTATCCAAGTGCAACTAACTCTGAGCAAAACTGCATTCCATATTGTAGCTTGCTACAGATCCTCCACCATGCCCCAGGATTCCCACTCATCTTTTTTTGATATACTGGAAAATATTAGGGTTCAACCAAGCACCCTAATAATGGGTGATTTCAAATACCCCACCATTAACTGGGAAAAATACTTGTGTATCAACTCCTTTGCTCAACGCTTTCTAGAATTCATAAACTCCAATACTCTGGATCAACTTATCCACACCCCCACCAGGGGCAATAATATCCTAGACCTAGTCATTACCAACATGTGTGACCAGTGTTCCACACCTGAAGTCAACTTCCCGTTGGTCAGATCCTACCATAAGCTAATCACCATAAATATCCACATCCCGCCCCCACCCCCCATTAAGGAAACCACTGTAAAAAATTTCTCCAAGGCCAACTTCATGCTTCTTAAGACAGAAGTGCCAAACTTCATGACACCCATGCAGATGGACAACACAGTTACAACTGCCGAATCTTATACAAATGCACTCTATAAGCACTTACACAAGTGCATGGATCATGCTATCCCTAGCAGAACCAAGATGCTATCCTCCAAAAAAAGGAAGCCAATCTGGTGGTCCCCTGCTATAAACAAACTCCACAACAGAAGGAAGAAACTGTTGCAAAAGAGAGTAAAATCCCATGAGTGAAGGAGCTCCCTAGTCAGCCTCAATAAGAAGCTGAGATCCCTCATAACATCATCCAAAGTCAGCTATGAAAACAAAATTGCCACTGACTCTAAGGACAACCACAAAGCATTCTATAGCTATGCCAAGAATCTCAGTGGCAACACCCAGATCTGCTCTGAGTTATAGCACAAAGGAACAAAAATTACAGAACCAACTGATATCGGCAACATTCTGGCTGATAGGTTCAGTGCCCAACTTTACCCCCCCTTCACCCCGTAAAGAGCCCATATCCATAAAAGAAGAATGCAGTGCCCCTGCAATCACAACTGAGCAGCTAAAAACTGCACTCTCCAAAGCCAAGAACACAGCATCCATGGGACCATACAACATCCCAGGCTGCGTTCTATGCACCATGTTCAATCATAGCCTCACGTCATCCCAGGTTGCATTCTACATGAACTTCAGAAAGAACTGGCCCCCCACCTAAGCACCATGTTCAATCACAGCCTCACATAAGGCTTTGTACCCACTGAATGGTGCACAGCAACAGTTATACCACTTCACAAAGGGGGAGCCACCACAGACCCCAGGAACTATCACCCTATTAGCCTGATTGTCCTGGTTTGCAAGGCCATGGAACATATCATCATGGAACTCATAAACAAAGACACTGGTAGACTCCAAACTCTGGACCCCACCAAGTTCGGGTTTGTGAAGGGCAGATCATGCATCCTGCATCTGATAGACTTCTTTGAAACAGTCACCACAGCTGTAGACGAGGGCAAGGCGGTTCACACAGCCTATCTTGACCTCGCTAAGGCTTTTGGCACCACCTCCCATTTTGGAATCATAGATAAACTCACTAAACTGGGTATAAATCCATACGTCACAAGATGGGTTGCCAACTGGCTCACTGACAGAACCCACACTGTAAAAGTTGCAGACTCCAAATCTGACTTCAAACCTGTGACAAGTGGAGTACCACAGGGTTCAGTCTTGGGTCCTCTCCTGTTTGGTATCTATCTGAAGTGCAGGCTAACACAGAGGGCCCCTGGCTGATGTAGTTCACAGATCACTGCAAATTAGGTGACATAATCGAGTCCCCAAATGACATGGACATCCTATGAAGGGCCTCATTGAGACTGATGCCTGGTGTAAGGGCCATGGCCTCAAGCTCAGTGCCAAAAAGTGCATTGTCATCCCCTTTGGTAAAAACTTGGTACCCATGAACTATCACATAGGTGTCAGTCCACTTAATGCTGAAGGTGTGATAAGAGACCTTGGGACTCAGGTGGACAGTAGTCTCTCTTTTGATAATCACATCGCCACAGTAGTCAGAAAATCCTTCTACATAGCACAAAAGGGTTCTCATCCAGGACAAAAGATGTCATTGTTCCCTTCTACTCGGCGCTCATTAGATCCATTATTGAGTACAATGCCCCTTTTGGAATGTACCTCACAAGACATCTGCAACAGCTGGAAAGGCCACAAAAATACCTCACAAAGAGGATTACGTGACACAAACAGATGCCCTACGCTGACCGTTTCAAAAAACTCCATCGTTACTCCATAGCATATCGCCTACTCTGAGGTGATCTCTGCCTAACATACAAAGCTATGTCAAACCCAGAGCTGTTGGATATGCTACACCTAAAAAAATCCCAGTCCCTCCGAGCTACAGGCTCCAGGGACCTAAACCTTGTCACCACAATCAACAGAACATGCTGGAGGGATAGATTCCTGTCCCAGAGTCTTCCCATACTCTGGAACAAGCTACCTATCTATGTCAAGCAGAGTTCCTCGAGCACTCTTCAAGAAAAATCTTGATGAGTGGATGGGAAATAGGAAATTTACCCCAGGGATCACTTCTATGGCTATGCTCGACAGGGGCACAGGAAAATAACCTTCTTGGGTGGTGAAAGCCAGGGAACTTTGTTGGCTAGGTTTACATAGGCCCTTGGGCTGATAGCCTAGTACCTACCTATGAACCTACCTATGAACCTATTATTGTAAATACTCACATGACTTAGTTGTATTTTATTTCATTTTATTTTATTTTTATTACAGTTATTCATTTCACCTGATTACTGCATATCTAATTTTTACTTATGTTGTATTACTGCACTGTTTTTCCTTGGGTTTTGTCTATTGCCTACTATGTTATCTTTTTATGTTTACATTGCTGGAGCTTTTCTCCTCGGGTCTCCACTGAAAATGGGCCATTGGCTCAGATGAACTAACCCGGTTAACAAATGTCAAATGAATAAATAAATAAATAATCATGAAATGGGTGTTAATGCAAAAAATAAGGAATGTACTTTAGGTTATTTGACTAAGTAGAATAGACATACCCATAGTATTAAGGCTATAATAGAAAGGAATTAGTCAATTCTAAATTTGGATAATGACCTTATTAAGTTTTTGGGTGATAGACTGTTTTTTATATATAAAAAGGAACGGAATCTTAAACAAATGCTATGTTATAAAGATCTAAAAAGAAAGAATCAAATTCCGCTGGATACTAATACATGTACTATTCCATATTTAAATTATAGCTGTTGCAAGTTTTTAAGTACAGACAAATATTTTATACATCCTGTAAATCAAACTAACTTCTATTTTAATGTTTTTGTGACATACAATTCTGAAAATGTGATATACGTAGCCAAATGTTAAAATGTTTGAGTTTCTATATAGGGAAGACCAATCGAAAGCTTAAGGATAGGATTTCATTTCATTTATCTGAAATACATAGGAGATTAGAAACTAACACTTTATTTAAACACATTCAGCAATCAGGAGAAGATCGTACTTTTAAATTTAGAGTTTTGGAGATTATAAATATCCAAGGTAGTGGCGGAGATATAGTAATTAAAACAGATTCGGCTGAGTATAGATGGATTAATTATTTCAGGGCTGATGTACCCCCTGGAATTAATGCAATGTGCAGTGTAAAACCTATATTAAAAGATAAAAGCTACTATGCATAGATGTAGGGCCGGATTCACGATGGCTTGCACGGAGTCTAAGAGTAGAGTAAGACTCCATGCAGCCATCATGTCCAACGAGCGATCCATGAACAGCCTGTAGGGGCGTGTAAGAGAGCTCCTAAAACGGCTCTTACACGGACAGGGTTTGGATATGCAAATTACCTCACTTGCAGCCGAAAGGCATGCAAATGAGGTAAATTTGCGATCCAGGAAGCACAAACCTGTCCGTGTAGGAGCCGTGTTAGCTGCAGAAATGTACTCAGTTGACAACTGAGTACCGTTCTGCAAATAGCACAATGGAGCCTTGTCAGCTCCAAATAAAGGTTGCATATGTTCCAGGAAGCATGCCAATGGCCAAATATGTGGCCACTGGCAACGTAGCCACATGCAAAATTAAAATAAAAATGTTTAATTTTTTTCGGCGATTGCCAATGTTTAAACGTAGCGCAGCGCCACGCAAATGGGCTGCGCTGTAAAAAAACAGAAAAATAAAAATGTAAGGGAATAGCAGGCTGAAAACAACATGGCCACCAAGTAGGGGTTGCTAAGGGGGGAAGCTCAGTGTAAGACATGTAACTAAGCATTAGTAGGCAATCCTATGTAAATGATTGTTAGGATACTGAATCGCACTTTTACATGGCAAATGAGCACATTCCCTGGAGTGTAGGAGTAGGATAAGGGGAGTAACAGAGTAGGAGATAGGTGACATCACAGGGGGGTATGTATGAAAGAAGTGAAGCTCATTGGAGCAGAGTGGCATGAGAAAGCTGTCAGTTAGACATCATGGAAAGAGGTGTGTCAACAGGTAGACAAGGGTAAACCAAGAAATGGAAGGTGTACACTGTGGATAACACCAAAGTTTCTTGCTGAGCATGCATGCGCGCGTGTGCACGCTTGGAAGCCCGAGTAAGATGGAGTGCGCACGTGTAAATGTGAGTGCACACGTTTAAGCCGGAGTAAGCATGTAGAAGCATGTTCAAAGAGTTGTAAGCGCGTTTGCGCTGGTGTGCTCGCATTTTAACCTGAATAAGCAAGTTGTAGTCCATCTAAGCATGTGTGCGTGCATGTTAGCTGTTGTGCGCGTGTTTGCCCTTGTATGTGCATCGCTCCCCCCTGAGGAAACAGACAGGAAAAAGGAAGCACAACAAATTGTAGGAAGCTACCAGGTACTAGCATAGCTAGCAGGTGAAAACAATCAGAATCAGGCAATTACACAGTCAGAACAGTAGTCCATCCCAGCACTGAAAACTCTGCAAACAACAGTGCAGTATGTTTCTCTCAAGAGACACTGCAACACTGGAGCAAGCTACTAGAAATGAAACTGAAAAAACTTCACTCAGACAAAAAATGCTAGGGGCTGCCATAGCTGTTATAAGGCGACATATGCAACATGCTGAGGGTGGTGACAATGCAAATGCTGCTGGATAACCCACAGTGAGGAGACGGAAAAGAGTGTACAGGCCCAGGGTCACCTACCACGGGTTACATGAGCTGGAGATAGTGGAGTGCTATAGAGTGGACAGAGACCTCCTGCAGCAAATTGTTGAGCTGTGCAGGCCATGCCTCACACACAGAACCAACAGAGGGGAACCCATCCCAGTGGAAACCAAGGTATGTGTTGGCCTAAGAATACTAGCAACAGGTACCTTTCAGAGACAAACTGGTGATATGATGGGGATATCACAGGCATCAGCATCCAGGGTACTGCACCAGTTCCTGGATGCCATGTCAGCACATGTCGGTGATCATATATATTTCCCCAATTCCAGTGAGGTATTGGCTAGCAATATGCGTCTCTTCCAGCAAATAGCGGAATACCCTGAGGTAGTGGGTGCAATAGACTGCACGCATACATGCATCAAAGCACCAGCCGGTGAGAGGGGTAGGGCCTACATTAGCCGGAAGGGCTTCCCCTCCATCAACTACCAGGTTGTGTGTGATGCCCAGGGCATAATAATGAATGTGTGTGCTGGCTGCCCTGGAAGCTACCATGATTCCCATATCTGGCATCTGAATCAGCTTTACCAGACATTTGCCAGTGGAGAAATCCCACATGGTCACCTACTGGGGGATGCTGGCTATGCACTGGAGCTGTGGCTGATGACACCCATCAGAAATGCACACACGCCTGAACAGGAACGCCATAATGAGGCACATGCACAAACACGTAATGTAATAGAGCGTGTGTCTGGGCTGCTCAAGTCATGGTTCCGGTGCCTGGACACATCTGGTGGAGCCTTGCAGTACTCACCAACTACATGTACCCAAATTGTCATGGTGTGTGCTATGCTACATAATATGATTCTGCGAAAACAGCTGCAGCAGGACCAGCATAGGCCTGGCCCAAACAGCCCCCCACCATTGCCAAGGCCATCACAGGCAGAGTGTGACTCGGAGGAGGAACAACCTGAGCCTGCCGCAGTAGGCAGAAGGAGGCGTGCCCAGTATGCCTTGGCCTTGGCAAAGAGGCAACGCATAGCACATACACTGGCTCAGTAGGAACCCTGGAAATGATACCTCTCTCTGACTCAGACATATAGTAAAATGGATGCCTAAGTTGACACAACCTGCTTTCAAACATATACAGGGAGTGTAGTATGTGCATCCAACATAGGCAGCCCTGCAGCACCACCTGAGGCATGATTGCCATGTGTTAAGCAATGTAACACCATGTATTATATGCAAACTTGATGACCCTGAGTAACATCCTACCCTCACCAAGCATGATGCCACAATATGAAGACAAGATGATCAATTACAACAATTGGCTTAAGTATTGTTGTTAGTCAAAGGGAATCCAATGCCTGTCAGCCTGGGATGACATGCTGAGCAAGACACGATGCTCCGCTAGGGATGGCTTGCACCTATCACCCCTGGCCTTTTGGATACTGGCAAAGGCTGTTGTCACCCCCATAGTGCCTTGAATAGGTGAGGCTCAAAACACAAACCGACCTCCATAGGTATCACAAGGGATACAAAACTAGAAGTAATGCTACCCAATGCCAGAAGTCTAAACTGCAAGATGCATGCAGTCCAAACTCTCCTCAGCATGGAGAATGTTATCTGTGCAGTAACAGAAACCTGGTTCAAGGCTCCCAAGAGCACCCTAGCACTACCAGGTTACACCTCATACCATGCTTTACAGCCCCAAAACATGGAACAAACTACAAAAGGAGGGTGAGTATCAATAATTGTCAAGGATACCCACACCCCCAGGTTGGTGCCACAGCATGAAGCAGCACAGACTATCCATGTGCAAGTAACAGTGGCTAAAACTGCCTCCCAGTTTGTAGCCTGATACAGACCACCCTCCAAAATCCAGGAACCCCACTTGCCCTACTTGAGAACACAAGAAAATATGAAGGTCTCTCCAAACAACATTATATTGGGCGACTGCAACTACCCAAACATAGACTGGGAGCATTATTCTAGCTCCAACACCCTAGGCCAAAGGTTCCTAGAATTCATAAACTGAAATGCTATGGAACAACTTGTCACCACTCCCACAAGAGGGGTAAACATACTGGACCTGATAATCACCAACATGGGGACTCTATGGCCAAGACGAGAAGTGTATCCCTCACTGGTAAGATCAGACCATAGAGTAATCTCACTGGATATTCACATCCTGACCCCAGTCCCTGGCCAGAAAACCACAGTGAAAAACATGTGTAAAGCAAATTATGCACTCCTCCAAACTGAGGTGGAATCCATTAAAGCCCTTGTGCCTGTGGAAAATATGGCCCAGACCTCAGAACCCTTTATACATGCATTCTATGAACACCTTCAGGAATGCATGGATTATGCAATCCCAAATAAAACCAAGACCCAATCCTCCAAAGGCAGGCATCCTGTCTGGTGGACCCCAGCCATTAACAAACCATGCAAGAGAAGGAGGAAGCTACTACATGATAGAGCAAAACCCAAAAAGGGAAGGCATCACTGATCAGTATTATGACCAAAAACTATGGCCACACATAAAATCCTCTAAGTCCAGCTACAAGATAAAAATTGTACAGGACACTAAGGATAATCACAAGGCTTTCTTTACTGATGGTAGGAACCTGGGTGGGAATTCCCAGATATGCTCAGAATTAGTCCAAAATGACAAACAATACACCAAACCCACAGACATTGCCAACATCCGACCTGACAGGTTCAGTGCAAACCCCCCCCCCCCCACCAAAAGGCCAAATATCTATCCCAGCAGAGTGCTGGCCCCCTGACATCACAGATGCTCAGGTAACAGCCAGCGTCTCCAAAGCAAAACACACAGCATCAATGGGACCAGATGGTGTCCCAGGCTGCATCCAACATGAAGTCCAAGAAGAATTGAACACCAAATAAAACTACTGCTCAATCTCAGCCTTACCACAGGATATGTACCCAAAGAGCAGTGTACAGCAACAGTGGTCCCTCTCCACAAAGGTGGTGCCTGAATGGATACTGCATACTATCACCACAGAATCCTGACTAGCTTGGTCTGCAAAGCTATGGAAAGGATCATCATGGACCTCAGAAATAAAGATATTGGGGACCTACAGACACTGGACCCTACCCAGTGTGGCTATCTTAAGGGCAGATCCTGCCCCTTAAACCTGGTTGAGTCATTTGAAACAGTCATCAAGGCCATTGATGAGGGGAAGGTGGTCCACACAGCCTACCTGGACATTGCAAAAGCCTTCCATACAATACCCCACTTGGTCATTATAGATAAGCTCACCAGCTTAAATATAAACCCCTATGTCACTAGATGGGTTGCAAACTGGCTCAAGGACAGAACTGACATGGTCAGAAATGCTGGAGCCATGTCAGAGTCCAAACCAGCTACAACTGGCATCCTACAAGGCTCGGTCCTGGGACTCCCCTTGTTTGGTATATATTTCTCGGAGGTACAGGCTAACATGGAAGGACTGTGTCTGAACAAGTTTGCAGATGACTACAAACTGGGCACCATATCTGACCCTCCAGCTGACACAAGCATCCTACAAAAGGGCCTCATAGAAACAGACAACTGGTGCCAGAGCCATGTCATCAAGCTAAATGCAAAAAAGTGTATAGTCATCCACTTTAGAAAAACAGTAAATGCCCACCAATTACCACATAGGTGGTAACCCATTAAGTACAGAAGAAATAATAAGAGACCTGGGGACATAAGTTGATAGAAATCTCGCATTTGACAGCCATGTGGCCGTAGTGGTTATAAAAACATTTCATATACCCACCTAATCATGAAGGTATTCACATCTACATCAGGGGAGGTCATCGTGCCTCTTCAGTCATCCTTCATCAGGCTCACAATTGAGTACAATGCCCTTTGTGGGATGTACCTTAGCAGACACCTCCAGCAACTGGAAAGACCCCAAAAGTACCTCACCAGGAGGATCAAAGGGCTCTAACAGATGCCATGTGCTAACAAACTGCAGCTCCACACAGTGGCATACTGCCTGCCCAGAGGCAATCTGTGCCTGATGTATAAAGCCATGTCCAACCTGGAATCAATGCATATGCTGCACCTTGTAAAATCTGAATCCCATTGAGCTATGCACATGAGAGACCTGAACCTCAGCACTGAAATAAATAGGACATGCTGTAGTGATTGATCCATAACCCAGAAGGTCCCTCCACTCTTGAGTAAATTCACAGTCCAGGTTAGCCAGAGATTCCCTCATTGACTCTCTTCAAGAGGAATCTTGATGAGTGGATGGGAGATTATAGGTTTACCCTGGGTATCACTGTTATGTCACAGTTAGACAGAGGCACAGTATACTAACCTTGAAAAATGTCATGGCAAACTCCAGTTAAAATGTGTGTTGAAGGACAAACACACTCTGACTAGGATTAGAAATGCTCTAGGGCACAAAGCCTAGTGTTTGTCAATGTCCACCCAAGTTGCGAAATACACTAGTAATGTTGGACAAGCCTGGTTTAAGTAGGCCATAGCTGAACAAAATGCAACATGGTCATACCTTAGTCTGGTGTGCTCAGTATGAATATTTAAAGCAGTGATGGGACTCAAACCCAGGATACTGTGCACTAGAGTGAAAGGACTGAACCACTACACTATGACAATATTACAGCGTTTGGTCAGTATGAAAGAATGTTGACAAGTGTATGCAAACTGCCCCATGGAAACCCTGCAGGCACAGCATAATCCCTGTTGGGTTCAGACACAAAGCAGTTGGGCAGTAAGAACACAACATGACTTCCAACACACACACTATAAATGTCAAATATTGTTCAAGTTCACACACAACCACAAATGTAGTGGACCTCAGAGCTCAACATACGGAAAGGTCACACTGGGCATGCTCACACACTTTGATAAATGAGACATATGTCAGGCAACAAACCATGGAAAGCCTGAACTGGGCATGCTCACACACTTAAGCCATGTCTCAGTTTAGCAGTCGGCCACACATATCTGGCATTTGTATGTGTTAAGCCAGGAACCTCCCACAATACAGCAATCTGCCCAGTGCACACAATTAAATGACAACAGAGACATAAGTAATATACTAGAACCCTGTCATGATCAAACATCTTCCACAGATACAGACGTTGTTCATTGAAACAAGGAAAGCTATGGCAATAAAGACCTGCAAACAGTTTATCAGCAACAAATATTGTGCATCCCAAACATAAACATATGGGTGCAGAGGTCGATACTAGGCTGTTTGCCCTAGGGAATACATAAGCCTAGCCAGAGTGTATTTGGTGTCTGCCTCCCCAGTACAGTAGCCTACTGTGCCTCTGTAAAGTAGGTCACAGAAGGCACTGTTTAAGGCTAGTTTACTGTGCCTCCATCAAGCAGGGAAACAGTGGAGATCCCAGGGGTTGAATTTGCAATGTCACATCCATGTGGCTGGAGTTTGCTGGAAGAGGGTTGGTGAGGGGCTATGTCTAACATTAATTGGGATTCAATTCCAGACTGAGGGGAGCCTTATCTGTAGTGTCTGGGCAATTTCACTGTCAAAACTTGCAAGTGATGATTTTGAGGGATTGAAGTGTCTTGCCAATACTGTTCAGAGATGTCCTCCCTCTGTGGGATATTGCTCTGTTATGTATTAGCTCCCTCCTTCTGTTGTACAGCTTATATATGGCTGGTGTCAACCAGACAGGTCTCCTGTTGTGGAGGAGTCTTGGTTTTATTTGGGATAGCATGATCAATGAAAACCTGCAGGTGCTCATATAATGCATTGCTAAAGGATTCTGCAGACTGGGCTGTATAATCCTCCAGCACAGGGCCTTTGAAGTATTCCACCCCAGTCTTCACAAGTGCAAAGTCTGCTTTTGAGAAATACTTTGGTAGCGGTGATTTCCTTGCCTGGGGGTGGGGATGGGATATGGACGTCCAGGGAAAGTTGGTTATGTTCAGATCTTAACAATGGTGGTCTACCTCTGCTGTGGAACATAGAGTCCCCATGATGGTGATGATCAGGTCCAATATGTATTCCCCCTTGTGGCTGTGGTGACTGGTTCTGCCATAGCACATGGATTCACAAATTGTAGTGGCTGTAGGGTGATGTTGTTGAGGCCTGAGTAGTTCCCCCAGTCAATATTCTTGTACCTGAAGTTAACCACTGTAATGGCGTATGTGAACACCTTCATATCCTACACTGTCCCCAGGGAAGCCAAGTGTGGTTCCTGGATATGGGGGGGGGGGGGGTCTGAACTACACACCAAACCAAAAGGCAGTTTTGCACAATGGTAGTTGTATATGTATGGCCTGTCATGCTTAGTGCAGTGGTAACAGCCCAGAGGTGTGTGTATCTGTGATGTATATGGATACACCCCCTGGTTGTGTTGTGTGTGTTCATGAAGTATGGTATAAAACATAACCAGGCAGTGCTGATGTGCATATGTGACCCTGAACTAGGTGTCTGGTAATGCATATATATTGTTATCCCCCATACTGAGAGATAGTAATAGATGTACATACCTCTTTGTAAAAACTGATGTCAGCACCCTATAAATACTGCAGGAGAAGAAAAGCTACCCAGTAATGCAAATAGCGTGCTCTGCTAATGTGTCTCTCTCAAATGTCATAACATAGTTAGATAGGGGTTTGAATCCTGCAAATGCTCAGTGTGTGTGCTAGGGGGGCAGAGTGTGTGCATGTGTGCAATTCTCTTTGAAAGAAATGTCCCTTTTGACAACTGGAATAACACACTACATGATGTATATTCCTCTTTGTAAAGACTGATGATGTCAGCACCCTATAAGTACAGCAGGAGAAGAGAAGCCACCTAGTAATGTGAATATGGCGCTCTGCTAATGTGTCTCTCTCAAGTGTCATAGCACAGTTAGGTAGTGGTTTGAATCCTACAAAAGCCATGTGTGTGTTTGTCACAGTTTGTCAATGTGTGGTGGGTTTTGCTTTTATGTTGTATCACATATAATTATAACAGTAATTTCAATGCACACATCAGGTATGTGTGTGCCACGTGCAGATATGTACCTGTAACCTTCAGTAGTTCCTATGTGTGAAGCCTGCCTCATATGAATACAGTTGTTACCTTTGCCAGCATGTGCTGCAGATTCCCAGACCGTACGCCATACATGTATGTTGATGACAATGCAGGCTACTGCAGTGATCTGTGTCCTAGGCCAACTGGGTGACACACAGTCATGAAAGCTGTGATATATTAATGTGGGTGAGGGTTCATGTCTGGAGTATATGTCACACATGTTATAACACAGCAAAGTCTGTGAGTATTGGACATCCAGTGTAGGTGTATGGCAACTGTTGCTGATATGCATAAAGGCACCTTCTTGCTTAGGCGATACACCAAGGGACTGCACAATACCTTTGGAAATGTGAATATCACAGGATAGACAAGAAAACACTTGTCCATATGTACACACCATTACCCTTTCTACATGATGGGTGCTGCCACCTACATGGTACTATTGGAATACTATGTTAAGTACATGCTGATGACAAAGTTACAGTTGTGCTACAGTAATACAGCATGGCTTGGACAACAGGTATCTGTCTGTATGATACCCTTGTGGTGGTCATGTGCAGAATGCATTGTAGGCCACTGTATGCATTTCCAGTCGTGGATGAACATATCCCTAGTGTGTTGGCATGTACGTGAGACTGCTATATGGCAAACAGTATTCTTCCCAGGGATGTGTGGGGCTCAGTAAGAATGGCCACATGGTATAGTGTAGTACTGCAGGGATATCACTGACACTGGGTTTCCTACATCTGTGTAGCAGTTGAGGATACATCATGTAATAGGTTCATAGGTTCATACTAGGCTATCTGCCCTAGGGCAGTTATAAGCCTAGCCAGACTGTGTTTGGCTTTCGCCACCCATTTTAAATGAATTTTGCTATGGCCTTTTTCCAGGTCAGTATACTCTGCCTCTGTGTAACAGTGACACAGAAGTGAGACGTTTGTGCTGAACCTGTCAGCAATAATGTTGGCAATGTATGTGGCTTACGTGTATTCTTTGTCATTTAGGACTACTTCTGAGCATATCTGGGAATCCCCACCCAGATTCCTAACATAACTAAAGAAAGCCTTGTGATTATCCTTAGTGACTTGTGCAATTATTCTCTTGAAGCTGGCCTTAGATGATTTTATGAGTGCCCGTATTTTGTTCCAAATACTGATCAGAGATGCCTTCCCTTTGTGGGATATTGCTTGATCATGTAGTAGCTACCTCCTTCTATTGTTTTCTGTTATGTGGCTGGGGTCCACCAGAAAGGACGCCTGTCTTTGGAGGATTGGGTCTTGGTTATATTTGGAATTGCATGATCTGTGCATTCCTGAAGGTGTTCATAGAATGCGTTTATAAAGGATTCAGCAGTGTGGGCTGTATTTTCCACAGGCCTGGGGGCTTTGAAGGATTCCACCTCTGTCTCAGTTTTGAGGTGTGTGGAATTTGCTTTAGACAACTTTTTCACTGTGGTTTTCTGGGCAGGGGCTGGGGTTGGTATGTGAATATACAGTGAGATTACTCTATGGTCTGATCTTACCAGTGAGGGATACACTTCTGGTCTGGAGCATAGAGTCCCCATGTTGGTGATGATCAGGTGCAGTATGTTTTCCCCTCTTGTGGGAGTGGTAACAAGTTGTTCCATAGCATTTGAGTGTATGAATTCTAGGAACCTTTGGCCTAGGGTGTTGGAGCTACAGTAATGCTCCCAGTCTATGTGTGGGTAGATGAAGTTGCCCAATATAATGTTGTTTGGAGAGACCTTCATATATTCATGTGTTCTTAAGTATGCCAAGTGGGGTTCCTGGGTTTAGGAGGGTGGTCTGTAGCAGGCTATGAACTGGAAGGCAGTTTTACCCATTGTTAGTTGCACGTGGATAGTCTGTGATGCTTCATGCTGTGGCACCAACCTGGGGGTGTGGGTATCCTTGACAATTATTGATACTCACCCCCTTTCATAGTTAGTTCCATGTTTTGGGGCTGTAAAGCATGGTATGAGGTGTAACCTGGTAGTGCTAGGGTGCTCTTGGAAGCCTTGAACCAGGTTTCTGTTACTGCACAGATATCAACATTCTCCATGCTGAGTAGAGTTTGGACTGCATGCATCTTGCGGTTTAGATGTCTGGCATTGAGTATCATTACTTCTAGTTTCTTATCCCTTGTGATACCTATGTAGGTGGGTTTGTGTTTTGAGCCTTACTACCAGAATGCAAACCATTGACATTGGTAAACTGTATGACCCACAGCATACTGTCAAACCATGTTATACATACATGTGACCCCAGGTGAGACATGTGTAGTACAACACAAAGTGGCCACCAATATGAACTACAATGTATGACTACTGTGTCACATGGTGCATGTCACCCATGCCATGTGTGCACTACGCATCTACATGCAGAGAATGCAATTCCACCTTGCTCACAAATGTATACCTGCAACTGTGTGCTGAAAACATCACACGTGTACTGTGCAGTCCACAACACATGCAGGCACAGGTACACACAACTGCCATGTGGCACATGTGTAGACATTACACTTTTGGAATTAACACTGGTGTATAAAAAACTACAATGACAATCATAGTGTTAATGCATCAGGCATGCTGGGATATACCCACAATGGTATCATTACACTGTACTGTTAACAACATGATGATATTACTACAGTGCTATGTAGTCACCCTGTGCATCAGCACCATGCTATCCTGTTCCTGCATCAATGTTACAGATTGCAGGAGGTGGCACAGTTTCATCATATGCACAGGGTGTGTACTTGGTTTGCCAGAGTCTGCCATTGACACATCCAATCGACATGTATGTGTGTGTGTGTGTTAGTGAGGGACAACAGTACAACATGGGGCAATGTTGATGCGGTGTGTGTGTGTGTATGTGTTAGCCCTAGGTGTTAGCATTATGCATGTGTGTATGCATGCACACAGTTCCACCACATGGCTGCCATAT